>NW_027064343.1:0-26754 GCF_032884065.1 Artemia franciscana
ATGTTGAAAAAATTAAGATATTAGACTATTTTATGATTCCAAATGGTAAAGAATGTGATTAAAAGCTCTTTTCCTATGTCAAAAGTTTTAGTTTTCGAGGGTAATAGCTACGTATGTTGAAAAAATGAAGATATTAGACTATTTTATAATTGCAAATGGTAACGAATGTGATTAAAGGCTCTTTTCCTATGTCAAAAGTTTTAGTTTTCGAGGGTAATATAGATTTTCGAGGTACGTAGCTTTTACCCTCGAAAACTAAAACTTTGACATAGGAAAAGAGCTTTTAATCACATCCTTTACCATTTGGAATCATATAATAGTCTAATATCTTCATTTTTTCAACATACGTAGCTATTAACCTCGAAAACTAAAAGTTTTGAAATAGGAAAAGAGCCTTTAATCACATTCTTTACCATGTGCAATCATAAAATAGTCCAATATCTTCATTTTTCCAACATACGTAGCTATTACCCTCGAAAACTAAAACTTTTGAAATAGGAAAAGAGCCTTTAAGCACTTTCTTTACCATGCGCAATCATAAAATAGTCTAATATCTTCATTTTTCCAACATACGTAGCTATAACCCTCGAAAACTAAAATTTTTGACATAGGAAAAGAGCCTTTAATCACATTCTTTACCATGTGCAGTCATAAAATAGTCTAATATCTTCATTTTTCCAACATACGTAGCTATTACCCTCGAAAACCAAAACTTTTGACATAGGAAAAGAGCCTTTAATCACATTCTTTACCATATGCAATCATAAAATAGTCTAATATCTTCATTTTTCCAACATACGTAGCTATTACCCTCGAAAACTAAAACTTTTGACATAGGAAAAGAGCCTTTAATCACATTCGTTACCATTTGCAATTATAAAATAGTCTAATATCTTCATTTTTTCAACATACGTAGCTATTACCCTTGAAAACTAAAACTTTTGACATAGGAAAAGAGCCTTTAATCACATTCTTTACCATTTGCAATCATAAAATAGTCTAATATCTTCATTTTTTCAACATACGTACCTATTACCCTCGAAAACTAAAACTTTTGACATAGGAAAAAGCCTTTAATCACATTCTTTGCCATGTGCAATCATAAAATAGTCTAATATCTTCATTTTTCAAACATACATAGCTATTACCCTCGAAAACTAAAACTTTTGACATAGGAAAAGAGCCTTTAATCACATTCTTTACCATATGCAATAATAAAATAGTCTAATATCTTCATTTTTTCAACATACGTAGCTATTACCCTCGAAAACTAAAACTTTTGAATAGGAAAAGAGCCTTTAATCACATTCGTTACCATTTGCAATTATAAAATAGTCTAATATCTTCATTTTTTCAACATACGTAGCTATTACCCTCGAAAACTAAAACTTTTGACATAGGAAAAGAGCCTTTAATCACACTCTTTACCATGTGCAATCATAAAATAGTTTAATATCTTCATTTTTTCAACATACGAAGCTATTACCCTCGCAAACTAAAACTTTTGACATAGGAAAAGAGCCTTTAAGGACATTCTTTACCATGTGCAATCATAAAATAGTCTAATATCTTCATTTTTCCAACATACGTAGCTATTACCCTCGAAAACTTAAACTTTTGACATAGAAAAAGAGCCTTTAATCACATTCTTTACCATTTGCAATCATAAAATAGTCTAATATCTTCATTTTTTCAACATACGTAGCTATTAACCTGGAAAATTAAAACTTTTGACATAGGAAAAGAGCCTTTAAGCACATTCTTTACCATTTGCAATCATAAAATAGTCTAATATCTTCATTTTTCAACATACGTAGCTATTACCCTCGAAAACTAAAACTTTTGACATAGGAAAAGAGCCTTTAATCACACTCTTTACCATGTGCAATCATAAAATAGTCTAATATCTTCATTTTTCCAACATACGTAGCTATTACCCTCGAAAACGAAAACTTTTGAAATAGGAAAAGAGCCATTAATCACCTTTTTTACCATTTGCAATCATAAAATAGTCTAATATCTTCATTTTTTCAACATACGTAGCTATTACCCTCGAAAACTAAAACTTTTGACATAGGAAAAGAGCCTTTAATCACATTCTTTACCATGTGCAATCATAAAATAGTCTAATATCTTCATTTTTCCAACATACGTAGCTATTACCCTCGAAAACTAAAACTTTTGACATAGGAAAAGAGCCTTTAATCACATTCTTTACCATATGCAATCATAAAATGGTCTAATATCTTCATTTTTCAACATACGTAGCTATTACCCTCGAAAACTAAAACTTTTGACATAGGAAAAGAGCCTTTAATCACATTCTTTACCATTTGCAATCATAAAATAGTCTAATATCTTCATTTTTTCAACATACGTAGCTATTAACCTCGAAAACTAAAACTTTTGACATAGGAAAAGAGCCTTTAATCACATTCTTTACCATTTCAATCATAAAATAGTCTAATATCTTCATTTTTTCAACATACGTAGCTATTACCCTCGAAAACTAAAACTTTTGACATAGGAAAAGAGCCTTTAAGCACATTCTTTACCATTTGCAATCATAAAATAGTCTAATATCTTCATTTTTTCAACATACGTAGCTATTACCCTCGAAAACTAAAACTTTTGACATAGGAAAAGAACCTTTAATCACTTTCTTTACCATGTGCAATCATAAAATAGTCTAATATCTTCATTTTTCCAATATACGTAGCTATTACCCTCGAAAACTAAAACTTTTGACATAGGAAAAGAGCCTTTAATCACATTCTTTACCATGTGCAATCATAAAATAGTCTAATATCTTCATTTTTCCAACATACGTAGCTATTACCCTCGAAAACTAAAACTTTTGACATAGGAAAAGAGCCTTTAATCACATTCGTTACCATTTGCAATTATAAAATAGTCTAATATCTTCATTTTTTCAACATACGTAGCTATTACCCTCGAAAACTAAAACTTTTGACATAGGAAAAGAGCCTTTAATCACATTCTTTACCATTTGCAATCATAAAATAGTCTAATATCTTCATTTTTTCAACATACGTAGCTATTACCCTCGAAAACTAAAACTTTTGACATAGGAAAAGAGCCTTTAATCACATTCTTTACCATGTGCAATCATAAAATAGTCTAATATCTTCATTTTTCCAACATACGTAGCTATTACCCTCGAAAACTAAAACTTTTGAAATAGGAAAAGAGCCTTTAATCACATTCTTTACCATGTGCAATCATAAAATAGTCTAATATCTTCATTTTTCCAACATACGTAGCTATTACCCTCGAAAACTAAAACTTTTGACATAGGAAAAGAGCCTTTAATCACATTCTTACCATGTGCAATCATAAAATAGTCTAATATCTTCATTTTTTCAACATACGTAGCTATTACCCTCGAAAACTAAAACTTTTGACATAGGAAAAGAGCCTTTAATCACATTCTTTACCATGTGCAATCATAAAATAGTCTAATATCTTCATTTTTTCAACATACGTAGCTATTACCCTCGAAAACTAAAACTTTTGACATAGGAAAAGAGCCTTTAATCACATTCTTTACCATGTGCAATCATAAAATAGTCTAATATCTTCATTTTTCCAACATACGTAGCTATTACCCTCGAAAACTAAAACTTTTGACATAGGAAAAGAGCCTTTAATCACATTCTTTACCATTTGCAATCATAAAATAGTCTAATATCTTCATTTTTTCAACATACGTAGCTATTACCCTCGAAAACTAAAACTTTTGACATAGGAAAAGAGCCTTTAATCACATTCTTTACCATTTGCAATCATAAAATAGTCTAATATCTTCATTTTTTCAACATACGTAGCTATTACCCTCGAAAACTAAAACTTTTGACATAGGAAAAGAGCCTTTAATCACATTCTTTACCATGTGCAATCATAAAATAGTCTAATATCTTCATTTTTCCAACATACGTAGCTATTACCCTCGAAAACTAAAACTTTTGAAATAGGAAAAGAGCCTTTAAGCACTTTCTTTACCATGTGCAATCATAAAATAGTCTAATATCTTCATTTTTCCAACATACGTAGCTATTACCCTCGAAAACTAAAACTTTTGACATAGGAAAAGAGCCTTTAATCACATTCTTTACCATGTGCAATCATAAAATAGTCTAATATCTTCATTTTTTCAACATACGTAGCTATTACCCTCGAAAACTAAAACTTTTGACATAGGAAAAGAGCCTTTAATCACATTCTTTACCATGTGCAATCATAAAATAGTCTAATATCTTCATTTTTCAACATACGTAGCTATTACCCTCGAAAACTAAAACTTTTGACATAGGAAAAGAGCCTTTAATCACATTCTTTACCATGTGCAATCATAAAATAGTCTAATATCTTCATTTTTCAACATACGTAGCTATTAACCTCGAAAACTAAAACTTTTGACATAGGAAAAGAGCCTTTAATCACATTCTTTACCATTTGCAATCATAAAATAGTCTAATATCTTCATTTTTTCAACATACGTAGCTATTACCCTCGAAAACTAAAACTTTTGACATAGGAAAAGAGCCTTTAATCACATTCTTTACCATTTCAATCATAAAATAGTCTAATATCTTCATTTTTTCAACATACGTAGCTATTACCCTCGAAAACTAAAACTTTTGACATAGGAAAAGAGCCTTTAATCACATTCTTTACCATTGCAATCATAAAATAGTCTAATATCTTCATTTTTCAACATACGTAGCTATTACCCTCGAAAACTAAAACTTTTGACATAGGAAAAGAGCCTTTAATCACATTCTTTACCATGTGCAATCATAAAATAGTCTAATATCTTCATTTTTCCAACATACGTAGCTATTACCCTCGAAAACTAAAACTTTTGACATAGGAAAAGAGCCTTTAATCACATTCTTTACCATGTGCAATCATAAAATAGTCTAATATCTTCATTTTTCCAACATACGTAGCTATTACCCTCGAAAACTAAAACTTTTGACATAGGAAAAGAGCCTTTAATCACATTCTTTACCATTTGCAATCATAAAATAGTCTAATATCTTCATTTTTTCAACATACGTAGCTATTACCCTCGAAAACTAAAACTTTTGACATAGGAAAAGAGCCTTTAATCACATTCTTTACCATGTGCAATCATAAAATAGTCTAATATCTTCATTTTTTCAACATACGTAGCTATTACCCTCGAAAACTAAAACTTTTGACATAGGAAAAGAGCCTTTAATCACATTCTTTACCATGTGCAATCATAAAATAGTCTAATATCTTCATTTTTCCAACATACGTAGCTATTACCCTCGAAAACTAAAACTTTTGACATAGGAAAAGAGCCTTTAATCACATTCTTACCATGTGCAATCATAAAATAGTCTAATATCTTCATTTTTTCAACATACGTAGCTATTACCCTCGAAAACTAAAACTTTTGACATAGGAAAAGAGCCTTTAATCACATTCTTTACCATTGCAATCATAAAATAGTCTAATATCTTCATTTTTTCAACATACGTAGCTATTACCCTCGAAAACTAAAACTTTTGACATAGGAAAAGAGCCTTTAATCACATTCTTTACCATGTGCAATCATAAAATAGTCTAATATCTTCATTTTTCCAACATACGTAGCTATTACCCTCGAAAACTAAAACTTTTGACATAGGAAAAGAGCCTTTAATCACATTCTTTACCATGTGCAATCATAAAATAGTCTAATATCTTCATTTTTCCAACATACGTAGCTATTACCCTCGAAAACTAAAACTTTTGACATAGGAAAAGAGCCTTTAATCACATTCTTACCATTTGCAATCATAAAATAGTCTAATATCTTCATTTTTTCAACATACGTAGCTATTACCCTCGAAAACTAAAACTTTTGACATAGGAAAAGAGCCTTTAATCACATTCTTTACCATTTGCAATCATAAAATAGTCTAATATCTTCATTTTTTCAACATACGTAGCTATTACCCTCGAAAACTAAAACTTTTGACATAGGAAAAGAGCCTTTAATCACATTCTTTACCATGTGCAATCATAAAATAGTCTAATATCTTCATTTTTCCAACATACGTAGCTATTACCCTCGAAAACTAAAACTTTTGACATAGGAAAAGAGCCTTTAATCACATTCTTTACCATGTGCAATCATAAAATAGTCTAATATCTTCATTTTTCAACATACGTAGCTATTACCCTCGAAAACTAAAACTTTTGACATAGGAAAAGAGCCTTTAATCACATTCTTTACCATGTGCAATCATAAAATAGTCTAATATCTTCATTTTTTCAACATACGTAGCTATTACCCTCGAAAACTAAAACTTTTGACATAGGAAAAGAGCCTTTAATCACATTCTTTACCATGTGCAATCATAAAATAGTCTAATATCTTCATTTTTCCAACATACGTAGCTATTACCCTCGAAAACTAAAACTTTTGACATAGGAAAAGAGCCTTTAATCACATTCTTTACCATTTGCAATCATAAAATAGTCTAATATCTTCATTTTTTCAACATACGTAGCTATTACCCTCGAAAACTAAAACTTTTGACATAGGAAAAGAGCCTTTAATCACATTCTTTACCATGTGCAATCATAAAATAGTCTAATATCTTCATTTTTTCAACATACGTAGCTATTACCCTCGAAAACTAAAACTTTTGACATAGGAAAAGAGCCTTTAATCACATTCTTTACCATGTGCAATCATAAAATAGTCTAATATCTTCATTTTTCCAACATACGTAGCTATTACCCTCGAAAACTAAAACTTTTGACATAGGAAAAGAGCCTTTAATCACATTCTTTACCATGTGCAATCATAAAATAGTCTAATATCTTCATTTTTCCAACATACGTAGCTATTACCCTCGAAAACTAAAACTTTTGACATAGGAAAAGAGCCTTTAATCACATTCTTTACCATTGCAATCATAAAATAGTCTAATATCTTCATTTTTCAACATACGTAGCTATTACCCTCGAAAACTAAAACTTTTGAATAGGAAAAGAGCCTTTAATCACATTCTTTACCATTTGCAATCATAAAATAGTCTAATATCTTCATTTTTTCAACATACGTAGCTATTACCCTCGAAAACTAAAACTTTTGACATAGGAAAAGAGCCTTTAATCACATTCTTTACCATGTGCAATCATAAAATAGTCTAATATCTTCATTTTTTCAACATACGTAGCTATTACCCTCGAAAACTAAAACTTTTGACATAGGAAAAGAGCCTTTAATCACATTCTTTACCATGTGCAATCATAAAATAGTCTAATATCTTCATTTTTCCAACATACGTAGCTATTACCCTCGAAAACTAAAACTTTTGACATAGGAAAAGAGCCTTTAATCACATTCTTTACCATGTGCAATCATAAAATAGTCTAATATCTTCATTTTTCCAACATACGTAGCTATTACCCTCGAAAACTAAAACTTTTGACATAGGAAAAGAGCCTTTAATCACATTCTTTACCCTTTAATCACATTGCATCATATAAAATAGTCTAATATCTTCATTTTTTCAACATACGTAGCTATTACCCTCGAAAACTAAAACTTTTGACATAGGAAAAGAGCCTTTAATCACATTCTTTACCATGTGCAATCATAAAATAGTCTAATATCTTCATTTTTCCAACATACGTAGCTATTACCCTCGAAAACTAAAACTTTTGACATAGGAAAAGAGCCTTTAATCACATTCTTTACCATGTGCAATCATAAAATAGTCTAATATCTTCATTTTTCCAACATACGTAGCTATTACCCTCGAAAACTAAAACTTTTGACATAGGAAAAGAGCCTTTAATCACATTCTTTACCATGTGCAATCATAAAATAGTCTAATATCTTCATTTTTCCAACATACGTAGCTATTACCCTCGAAAACTAAAACTTTTGACATAGGAAAAGAGCCTTTAATCACATTCTTACCATTTGCAATCATAAAATAGTCTAATATCTTCATTTTTTCAACATACGTAGCTATTACCCTCGAAAACTAAAACTTTTGACATAGGAAAAGAGCCTTTAATCACATTCTTTACCATTTGCAATCATAAAATAGTCTAATATCTTCATTTTTTCAACATACGTAGCTATTACCCTCGAAAACTAAAACTTTTGACATAGGAAAAGAGCCTTTAATCACATTCTTTACCATGTGCAATCATAAAATAGTCTAATATCTTCATTTTTCCAACATACGTAGCTATTACCCTCGAAAACTAAAACTTTTGACATAGGAAAAGAGCCTTTAATCACATTCTTTACCATTTGCAATCATAAAATAGTCTAATATCTTCATTTTTTCAACATACGTAGCTATTACCCTCGAAAACTAAAACTTTTGACATAGGAAAAGAGCCTTTAATCACATTCTTTACCATGTGCAATCATAAAATAGTCTAATATCTTCATTTTTTCAACATACGTAGCTATTACCCTCGAAAACTAAAACTTTTGACATAGGAAAAGAGCCTTTAATCACATTCTTTACCATTTGCAATCATAAAATAGTCTAATATCTTCATTTTTTCAACATACGTAGCTATTACCCTCGAAAACTAAAACTTTTGACATAGGAAAAGAGCCTTTAATCACATTCTTTACCATGTGCAATCATAAAATAGTCTAATATCTTCATTTTTTCAACATACGTAGCTATTACCCTCGAAAACTAAAACTTTTGACATAGGAAAAGAGCCTTTAATCACATTCTTTACCATGTGCAATCATAAAATAGTCTAATATCTTCATTTTTCCAACATACGTAGCTATTACCCTCGAAAACTAAAACTTTTGACATAGGAAAAGAGCCTTTAATCACATTCTTTACCATGTGCAATCATAAAATAGTCTAATATCTTCATTTTTCCAACATACGTAGCTATTACCCTCGAAAACTAAAACTTTTGACATAGGAAAAGAGCCTTTAATCACATTCTTTACCATTTGCAATCATAAAATAGTCTAATATCTTCATTTTTCAACATACGTAGCTATTACCCTCGAAAACTAAAACTTTTGACATAGGAAAAGAGCCTTTAATCACATTCTTTACCATTTGCAATCATAAAATAGTCTAATATCTTCATTTTTTCAACATACGTAGCTATTACCCTCGAAAACTAAAACTTTTGACATAGGAAAAGAGCCTTTAATCACATTCTTTACCATGTGCAATCATAAAATAGTCTAATATCTTCATTTTTCCAACATACGTAGCTATTACCCTCGAAAACTAAAACTTTTGACATAGGAAAAGAGCCTTTAATCACATTCTTTACCATGTGCAATCATAAAATAGTCTAATATCTTCATTTTTCCAACATACGTAGCTATTACCCTCGAAAACTAAAACTTTTGACATAGGAAAAGAGCCTTTAATCACATTCTTTACCATGTGCAATCATAAAATAGTCTAATATCTTCATTTTTCCAACATACGTAGCTATTACCCTCGAAAACTAAAACTTTTGACAAGGGAAAAGAGCCTTTAATCACATTCTTTACCATGTGCAATCATAAAATAGTCTAATATCTTCATTTTTCAACATACGTAGCTATTACCCTCGAAAACTAAAACTTTTGACATAGGAAAAGAGCCTTTAATCACATTCGTTACCATTTGCAATCATAAAATAGTCTAATATCTTCATTTTTTCAACATACGTAGCTATTACCCTCGAAAACTAAAACTTTTGACATAGGAAAAGAGCCTTTAATCACATTCTTTACCATGTGCAATCATAAAATAGTCTAATATCTTCATTTTTCCAACATACGTAGCTATTACCCTCGAAAACTAAAACTTTTGACATAGGAAAAGAGCCTTTAATCACATTCTTTACCATGTGCAATCATAAAATAGTCTAATATCTTCATTTTTCCAACATACGTAGCTATTACCCTCGAAAACTAAAACTTTTGACATAGGAAAAGAGCCTTTAATCACATTCTTTACCATGTGCAATCATAAAATAGTCTAATATCTTCATTTTTTCAACATACGTAGCTATTACCCTCGAAAACTAAAACTTTTGACATAGGAAAAGAGCCTTTAATCACATTCGTTACCATTTGCAATCATAAAATAGTCTAATATCTTCATTTTTTCAACATACGTAGCTATTACCCTCGAAAACTAAAACTTTTGACATAGGAAAAGAGCCTTTAATCACATTCTTTACCATGTGCAATCATAAAATAGTCTAATATCTTCATTTTTCCAACATACGTAGCTATTACCCTCGAAAACTAAAACTTTTGACATAGGAAAAGAGCCTTTAATCACATTCTTTACCATGTGCAATCATAAAATAGTCTAATATCTTCATTTTTTCAACATACGTAGCTATTACCCTCGAAAACTAAAACTTTTGACATAGGAAAAGAGCCTTTAATCACATTCTTTACCATTTGCAATCATAAAATAGTCTAATATCTTCATTTTTTCAACATACGTAGCTATTACCCTCGAAAACTAAAACTTTTGACATAGGAAAAGAGCCTTTAATCACATTCTTTACCATTTGCAATCATAAAATAGTCTAATATCTTCATTTTTTCAACATACGTAGCTATTACCCTCGAAAACTAAAACTTTTGACATAGGAAAAGAGCCTTTAATCACATTCTTTACCATTGCAATCATAAAATAGTCTAATATCTTCATTTTTTCAACATACGTAGCTATTACCCTCGAAAACTAAAACTTTTGAAATAGGAAAAGAGCCTTTAATCACATTCTTTACCATGTGCAATCATAAAATAGTCTAATATCTTCATTTTTTCAACATACGTAGCTATTACCCTCGAAAACTAAAACTTTTGACATAGGAAAAGAGCCTTTAATCACATTCTTTACCATGTGCAATCATAAAATAGTCTAATATCTTCATTTTTCCAACATACGTAGCTATTACCCTCGAAAACTAAAACTTTTGACATAGGAAAAGAGCCTTTAATCACATTCTTTACCATTGCAATCATAAAATAGTCTAATATCTTCATTTTTTCAACATACGTAGCTATTACCCTCGAAAACTAAAACTTTTGACATAGGAAAAGAGCCTTTAATCACATTCTTTACCATTTGCAATCATAAAATAGTCTAATATCTTCATTTTTTCAACATACGTAGCTATTACCCTCGAAAACTAAAACTTTTGACATAGGAAAAGAGCCTTTAATCACATTCTTTACCATTGCAATCATAAAATAGTCTAATATCTTCATTTTTTCAACATACGTAGCTATTACCCTCGAAAACTAAAACTTTTGACATAGGAAAAGAGCCTTTAATCACATTCTTTACCATGTTCAATCATAAAATAGTCTAATATCTTCATTTTTCCAACATACGTAGCTATTACCCTCGAAAACTAAAACTTTTGACATAGGAAAAGAGCCTTTAATCACATTCTTTACCATTTGCAATCATAAAATAGTCTAATATCTTCATTTTTCAACATACGTAGCTATTACCCTCGAAAACTAAAACTTTTGAATAGGAAAAGAGCCTTTAATCACATTCTTTACCATTTGCAATCATAAAATAGTCTAATATCTTCATTTTTTCAACATACGTAGCTATTACCCTCGAAAACTAAAACTTTTGACATAGGAAAAGAGCCTTTAATCACATTCGTTACCATGTGCAATCATAAAATAGTCTAATATCTTCATTTTTTCAACATACGTAGCTATTACCCTCGAAAACTAAAACTTTTGACATAGGAAAAGAGCCTTTAATCACATTCTTTACCATGTGCAATCATAAAATAGTCTAATATCTTCATTTTTCCAACATACGTAGCTATTACCCTCGAAAACTAAAACTTTTGACATAGGAAAAGAGCCTTTAATCACATTCTTTACCATGTGCAATCATAAAATAGTCTAATATCTTCATTTTTCCAACATACGTAGCTATTACCCTCGAAAACTAAAACTTTTGACATAGGAAAAGAGCCTTTAATCACATTCTTTACCATTTGCAATCATAAAATAGTCTAATATCTTCATTTTTTCAACATACGTAGCTATTACCCTCGAAAACTAAAACTTTTGAAATAGGAAAAGAGCCTTTAATCACATTCTTTACCATGTGCAATCATAAAATAGTCTAATATCTTCATTTTTTCAACATACGTAGCTATTACCCTCGAAAACTAAAACTTTTGACATAGGAAAAGAGCCTTTAATCACATTCGTTTACCATTTGCAATCATAAAATAGTCTAATATCTTCATTTTTTCAACATACGTAGCTATTACCCTCGAAAACTAAAACTTTTGACATAGGAAAAGAGCCTTTAATCACATTCTTTACCATGTGCAATCATAAAATAGTCTAATATCTTCATTTTTCCAACATACGTAGCTATTACCCTCGAAAACTAAAACTTTTGACATAGGAAAAGAGCCTTTAATCACATTCTTTACCATGTGCAATCATAAAATAGTCTAATATCTTCATTTTTTCAACATACGTAGCTATTACCCTCGAAAACTAAAACTTTTGACATAGGAAAAGAGCCTTTAATCACATTCTTTACCATTTGCAATCATAAAATAGTCTAATATCTTCATTTTTTCAACATACGTAGCTATTACCCTCGAAAACTAAAACTTTTGACATAGGAAAAGAGCCTTTAATCACATTCTTTACCATGTGCAATCATAAAATAGTCTAATATCTTCATTTTTCCAACATACGTAGCTATTACCCTCGAAAACTAAAACTTTTGACATAGGAAAAGAGCCTTTAATCACATTCTTTACCATGTGCAATCATAAAATAGTCTAATATCTTCATTTTTTCAACATACGTAGCTATTACCCTCGAAAACTAAAACTTTTGACATAGGAAAAGAGCCTTTAATCACATTCTTTACCATTTGCAATCATAAAATAGTCTAATATCTTCATTTTTTCAACATACGTAGCTATTACCCTCGAAAACTAAAACTTTTGACATAGGAAAAGAGCCTTTAATCACATTCTTTACCATTTGCAATCATAAAATAGTCTAATATCTTCATTTTTTCAACATACGTAGCTATTACCCTCGAAAACTAAAACTTTTGACATAGGAAAAGAGCCTTTAATCACATTCTTTACCATTTGCAATCATAAAATAGTCTAATATCTTCATTTTTTCAACATACGTAGCTATTACCCTCGAAAACTAAAACTTTTGACATAGGAAAAGAGCCTTTAATCACATTCTTTACCATTTGCAATCATAAAATAGTCTAATATCTTCATTTTTTCAACATACGTAGCTATTACCCTCGAAAACTAAAACTTTTGACATAGGAAAAGAGCCTTTAATCACATTCTTTACCATGTGCAATCATAAAATAGTCTAATATCTTCATTTTTCCAACATACGTAGCTATTACCCTCGAAAACTAAAACTTTTGACATAGGAAAAGAGCCTTTAATCACATTCTTTACCATTTGCAATCATAAAATAGTCTAATATCTTCATTTTTCAACATACGTAGCTATTACCCTCGAAAACTAAAACTTTTGACATAGGAAAAGAGCCTTTAATCACATTCTTTACCATTTGCAATCATAAAATAGTCTAATATCTTCATTTTTTCAACATACGTAGCTATTACCCTCGAAAACTAAAACTTTTGACATAGGAAAAGAGCCTTTAATCACATTCTTACCATGTGCAATCATAAAATAGTCTAATATCTTCATTTTTCAACATACGTAGCTATTACCCTCGAAAACTAAAACTTTTGACATAGGAAAAGAGCCTTTAATCACATTCTTTACCATGTGCAATCATAAAATAGTCTAATATCTTCATTTTTCCAACATACGTAGCTATTACCCTCGAAAACTAAAACTTTTGACATAGGAAAAGAGCCTTTAATCACATTCTTTACCATGTGCAATCATAAAATAGTCTAATATCTTCATTTTTCCAACATACGTAGCTATTACCCTCGAAAACTAAAACTTTTGACATAGGAAAAGAGCCTTTAATCACATTCTTTACCATTTGCAATCATAAAATAGTCTAATATCTTCATTTTTTCAACATACGTAGCTATTACCCTCGAAAACTAAAACTTTTGAATAGGAAAAGAGCCTTTAATCACATTCTTTACCATGTGCAATCATAAAATAGTCTAATATCTTCATTTTTTCAACATACGTAGCTATTACCCTCGAAAACTAAAACTTTTGACATAGGAAAAGAGCCTTTAATCACATTCGTTACCATTTGCAATCATAAAATAGTCTAATATCTTCATTTTTTCAACATACGTAGCTATTACCCTCGAAAACTAAAACTTTTGACATAGGAAAAGAGCCTTTAAGCACATTCTTTACCATGTGCAATCATAAAATAGTCTAATATCTTCATTTTTCCAACATACGTAGCTATTACCCTCGAAAACTAAAACTTTTGACATAGGAAAAGAGCCTTTAATCACATTCTTTACCATGTGCAATCATAAAATAGTCTAATATCTTCATTTTTCCAACATACGTAGCTATTACCCTCGAAAACTAAAACTTTTGACATAGGAAAAGAGCCTTTAATCACATTCTTTACCATTTGCAATCATAAAATAGTCTAATATCTTCATTTTTTCAACATACGTAGCTATTACCCTCGAAAACTAAAACTTTTGACATAGGAAAAGAGCCTTTAATCACATTCTTTACCATGTGCAATCATAAAATAGTCTAATATCTTCATTTTTCCAACATACGTAGCTATTACCCTCGAAAACTAAAACTTTTGACATAGGAAAAGAGCCTTTAATCACATTCTTTACCATATGCAATCATAAAATAGTCTAATATCTTCATTTTTTCAACATACGTAGCTATTACCCTCGAAAACGAAAACTTTTGACAATAGGAAAAGAGCCTTTAATCACATTCTTTACCATTTGCAATCATAAAATAGTCTAATATCTTCATTTTTTCAACATACGTAGCTATTACCCTCGAAAACTAAAACTTTTGACATAGGAAAAGAGCCTTTAATCACATTCTTTACCATTTGCAATCATAAAATAGTCTAATATCTTCATTTTTTCAACATACGTAGCTATTACCCTCGAAAACTAAAACTTTTGACATAGGAAAAGAGCCTTTAATCACATTCTTTACCATTTGCAATCATAAAATAGTCTAATATCTTCATTTTTTCAACATACGTAGCTATTACCCTCGAAAACTAAAACTTTTGACATAGGAAAAGAGCCTTTAATCACATTCTTTACCATTTGCAATCATAAAATAGTCTAATATCTTCATTTTTTCAACATACGTAGCTATTACCCTCGAAAACTAAAACTTTTGACATAGGAAAAGAGCCTTTAATCACATTCTTTACCATGTGCAATCATAAAATAGTCTAATATCTTCATTTTTCCAACATACGTAGCTATTACCCTCGAAAACTAAAACTTTTGACATAGGAAAAGAGCCTTTAATCACATTCTTTACCATGTGCAATCATAAAATAGTCTAATATCTTCATTTTTTCAACATACGTAGCTATTACCCTCGAAAACTAAAACTTTTGACATAGGAAAAGAGCCTTTAATCACATTCTTTACCATTTGCAATCATAAAATAGTCTAATATCTTCATTTTTTCAACATACGTAGCTATTACCCTCGAAAACTAAAACTTTTGAAATAGGAAAAGAGCCTTTAATCACATTCTTTACCATTTGCAATCATAAAATAGTCTAATATCTTCATTTTTTCAACATACGTAGCTATTACCCTCGAAAACTAAAACTTTTGACATAGGAAAAGAGCCTTTAATCACATTCTTTACCATTTGCAATCATAAAATAGTCTAATATCTTCATTTTTTCAACATACGTAGCTATTACCCTCGAAAACTAAAACTTTTGACATAGGAAAAGAGCCTTTAAGCACATTCTTTACCATGTGCAATCATAAAATAGTCTAATATCTTCATTTTTCCAACATACGTAGCTATTACCCTCGAAAACTAAAACTTTTGACATAGGAAAAGAGCCTTTAATCACATTCTTTACCATTTGCAATCATAAAATAGTCTAATATCTTCATTTTTTCAACATACGTAGCTATTACCCTCGAAAACGAAAACTTTTGAATAGGAAAAGAGCCTTTAATCACATTCTTTACCATTTGCAATCATAAAATAGTCTAATATCTTCATTTTTTCAAGATACGTAGCTATTACCCTCGAAAACTAAAACTTTTGACATAGGAAAAGAGCCTTTAATCACATTCGTTTACCATGTGCAATCATAAAATAGTCTAATATCTTCATTTTTCCAACATACGTAGCTATTACCCTCGAAAACTAAAACTTTTGCCATAGGAAAAGAGCCTTTAAGCACATTCTTTACCATGTGCAATCATAAAATAGTCTAATATCTTCATTTTTCCAACATACGTAGCTATTACCCTCGAAAACTAAAACTTTTGACATAGGAAAAGAGCCTTTAATCACATTCTTTACCATGTGCAATCATAAAATAGTCTAATATCTTCATTTTTCCAACATACGTAGCTATTACCCTCGAAAACTAAAACTTTTGAAATAGGAAAAGAGCCTTTAATCACATTCTTTACCATTTGCAATCATAAAATAGTCTAATATCTTCATTTTTTCAACATACGTAGCTATTACCCTCGAAAACTAAAACTTTTGAAATAGGAAAAGAGCCTTTAAGCACTTTGTTTACGATGTGCAATCATAAAATAGTCTAATATCTTCATTTTTCCAACATACGTAGCTATTACCCTCGAAAACTAAAACTTTTGACACAGGAAAAGAGCCTTTAATCACATTCGTTACCATTTGCAATTATAAAATAGTCTAATATCTTCATTTTTTCAACATACGTAGCTATTACCCTCGAAAACTAAAACTTTTGAAATAGGAAAAGAGCCTTTAAGCACTTTCTTTACCATGTGCAATCATAAAATAGTCTAATATCTTCATTTTTCCAACATACGTAGCTATTACCCTCGAAAACTAAAACTTTTGACATAGGAAAAGAGCCTTTAATCACATTCTTTACCATGTGCAATCATAAAATAGTCTAATATCTTCATTTTTTCAACATACGTAGCTATTACCCTCGAAAACTAAAACTTTTGACATAGGAAAAGAGCCTTTAATCACATTCTTTACCATTTGCAATCATAAAATAGTCTAATATCTTCATTTTTTCAACATACGTAGCTATTACCCTCGAAAACTAAAACTTTTGACATAGGAAAAGAGCCTTTAATCACATTCTTTACCATGTGCAATCATAAAATAGTCTAATATCTTCATTTTTCCAACATACGTAGCTATTACCCTCGAAAACTAAAACTTTTGACATAGGAAAAGAGCCTTTAATCACATTCTTTACCATATGCAATCATAAAATAGTCTAATATCTTCATTTTTTCAACATACGTAGCTATTACCCTCGAAAACTAAAACTTTTGACATAGGAAAAGAGCCTTTAATCACATTCTTTACCATTTGCAATCATAAAATAGTCTAATATCTTCATTTTTTCAACATACGTAGCTATTACCCTCGAAAACTAAAACTTTTGACATAGGAAAAGAGCCTTGAATCACATTCTTTACCATTTGCAATCATAAAATCAGTCTAATATCTTCATTTTTTCAACATACGTAGCTATTACCCTCGAAAACTAAAACTTTTGACATAGGAAAAGAGCCTTTAAGCACATTCTTTACCATTGCAATCATAAAATAGTCTAATATCTTCATTTTTCCAACATACGTAGCTATTACCCTCGAAAACTAAAACTTTTGACATAGGAAAAGAGCCTTTAATCACATTCTTTACCATTTGCAATCATAAAATAGTCTAATATCTTCATTTTTTCAACATACGTAGCTATTACCCTCGAAAACTAAAACTTTTGACATAGGAAAAGAGCCTTTAATCACATTCTTTACCATGTGCAATCATAAAATAGTCTAATATCTTCATTTTTCCAACATACGTAGCTATTACCCTCGAAAACTAAAACTTTTGACATAGGAAAAGAGCCTTTAATCACATTCTTTACCATTTGCAATCATAAAATAGTCTAATATCTTCATTTTTTCAACATACGTAGCTATTACCCTCGAAAACTAAAACTTTTGACATAGGAAAAGAGCCTTTAATCACATTCTTTACCATTTGCAATCATAAAATAGTCTAATATCTTCATTTTTTCAACATACGTAGCTATTACCCTCGAAAACTAAAACTTTTGACATAGGAAAAGAGCCTTTAATCACATTCTTTACCATGTGCAATCATAAAATAGTCTAATATCTTCATTTTTTCAACATACGTAGCTATTACCCTCGAAAACTAAAACTTTTGACATAGGAAAAGAGCCTTTAATCACATTCTTTACCATGTGCAATCATAAAATAGTCTAATATCTTCATTTTTCCAACATACGTAGCTATTACCCTCGAAAACTAAAACTTTTGACATAGGAAAAGAGCCTTTAATCACATTCTTTACCATGTGCAATCATAAAATAGTCTAATATCTTCATTTTTCCAACATACGTAGCTATTACCCTCGAAAACTAAAACTTTTGACATAGGAAAAGAGCCTTTAATCACATTCTTTACCATTTGCAATCATAAAATAGTCTAATATCTTCATTTTTTCAACATACGTAGCTATTACCCTCGAAAACTAAAACTTTTGAATAGGAAAAGAGCCTTTAATCACATTCTTTACCATTTGCAATCATAAAATAGTCTAATATCTTCATTTTTTCAACATACGTAGCTATTACCCTCGAAAACTAAAACTTTTGACATAGGAAAAGAGCCTTTAATCACATTCTTTACCATGTGCAATCATAAAATAGTCTAATATCTTCATTTTTCAACATACGTAGCTATTACCCTCGAAAACTAAAACTTTTGACATAGGAAAAGAGCCTTTAATCACATTCTTTACCATGTGCAATCATAAAATAGTCTAATATCTTCATTTTTCCAACATACGTAGCTATTACCCTCGAAAACTAAAACTTTTGACATAGGAAAAGAGCCTTTAATCACATTCTTTACCATGTGCAATCATAAAATAGTCTAATATCTTCATTTTTCCAACATACGTAGCTATTACCCTCGAAAACTAAAACTTTTGACATAGGAAAAGAGCCTTTAATCACATTCTTTACCATTTGCAATCATAAAATAGTCTAATATCTTCATTTTTTCAACATACGTAGCTATTACCCTCGAAAACTAAAACTTTTGACATAGGAAAAGAGCCTTTAAGCACATTCTTTACCATGTGCAATCATAAAATAGTCTAATATCTTCATTTTTCCAACATACGTAGCTATTACCCTCGAAAACTAAAACTTTTGACATAGGAAAAGAGCCTTTAATCACATTCTTTACCATTTGCAATCATAAAATAGTCTAATATCTTCATTTTTTCAACATACGTAGCTATTACCCTCGAAAACTAAAACTTTTGACATAGGAAAAGAGCCTTTAATCACATTCTTTACCATTTGCAATCATAAAATAGTCTAATATCTTCATTTTTTCAACATACGTAGCTATTACCCTCGAAAACTAAAACTTTTGACATAGGAAAAGAGCCTTTAATCACATTCTTTACCATGTGCAATCATAAAATAGTCTAATATCTTCATTTTTCCAACATACGTAGCTATTACCCTCGAAAACTAAAACTTTTGACATAGGAAAAGAGCCTTTAATCACATTCTTTACCATTTGCAATCATAAAATAGTCTAATATCTTCATTTTTTCAACATACGTAGCTATTACCCTCGAAAACTAAAACTTTTGACATAGGAAAAGAGCCTTTAATCACATTCTTTACCATGTGCAATCATAAAATAGTCTAATATCTTCATTTTTCCAACATACGTAGCTATTACCCTCGAAAACTAAAACTTTTGACATAGGAAAAGAGCCTTTAATCACATTCTTTACCATGTGCAATCATAAAATAGTCTAATATCTTCATTTTTTCAACATACGTAGCTATTACCCTCGAAAACTAAAACTTTTGACATAGGAAAAGAGCCTTTAATCACATTCTTTACCATTTGCAATCATAAAATAGTCTAATATCTTCATTTTTTCAACATACGTAGCTATTACCCTCGAAAACTAAAACTTTTGACATAGGAAAAGAGCCTTTAATCACATTCTTTACCATTTGCAATCATAAAATAGTCTAATATCTTCATTTTTTCAACATACGTAGCTATTACCCTCGAAAACTAAAACTTTTGACATAGGAAAAGAGCCTTTAAGCACATTCTTTACCATTTGCAATCATAAAATAGTCTAATATCTTCATTTTTTCAACATACGTAGCTATTACCCTCGAAAACTAAAACTTTTGACATAGGAAAAGAGCCTTTAATCACATTCTTTACCATTTGCAATCATAAAATAGTCTAATATCTTCATTTTTCCAACATACGTAGCTATTACCCTCGAAAACTAAAACTTTTGACATAGGAAAAGAGCCTTTAATCACATTCTTTACCATTTGCAATCATAAAATAGTCTAATATCTTCATTTTTTCAACATACGTAGCTATTACCCTCGAAAACTAAAACTTTTGACATAGGAAAAGAGCCTTTAATCACATTCTTTACCATTTGCAATCATAAAATAGTCTAATATCTTCATTTTTTCAACATACGTAGCTATTACCCTCGAAAACTAAAACTTTTGACATAGGAAAAGAGCCTTTAATCACATTCTTTACCATTTGCAATCATAAAATAGTCTAATATCTTCATTTTTTCAACATACGTAGCTATTACCCTCGAAAACTAAAACTTTTGACATAGGAAAAGAGCCTTTAATCACATTCTTTACCATGTGCAATCATAAAATAGTCTAATATCTTCATTTTTCCAACATACGTAGCTATTACCCTCGAAAACTAAAACTTTTGCATAGGAAAAGAGCCTTTAAGCACATTCTTTACCATGTGCAATCATAAAATAGTCTAATATCTTCATTTTTCCAACATACGTAGCTATTACCCTCGAAAACTAAAACTTTTGACATAGGAAAAGAGCCTTTAATCACATTCTTTACCATGTGCAATCATAAAATAGTCTAATATCTTCATTTTTTCAACATACGTAGCTATTACCCTCGAAAACGAAAACTTTTGAAATAGGAAAAGAGCCTTTAATCACATTCTTTACCATTTGCAATCATAAAATAGTCTAATATCTTCATTTTTTCAACATACGTAGCTATTACCCTCGAAAACTAAAACTTTTGAATAGGAAAAGAGCCTTTAAGCACTTCTTTACCATGTGCAATCATAAAATAGTCTAATATCTTCATTTTTCCAACATACGTAGCTATTACCCTCGAAAACTAAAACTTTTGACATAGGAAAAGAGCCTTTAATCACATTCTTTACCATTTGCAATCATAAAATAGTCTAATATCTTCATTTTTTCAACATACGTAGCTATTACCCTCGAAAACTAAAACTTTTGACATAGGAAAAGAGCCTTTAATCACATTCTTTACCATTTGCAATCATAAAATAGTCTAATATCTTCATTTTTTCAACATACGTAGCTATTACCCTCGAAAACTAAAACTTTTGACATAGGAAAAGAGCCTTTAATCACATTCTTTACCATGTGCAATCATAAAATAGTCTAATATCTTCATTTTTCAACATACGTAGCTATTACCCTCGAAAACTAAAACTTTTGACATAGGAAAAGAGCCTTTAATCACATTCTTTACCATTTGCAATCATAAAATAGTCTAATATCTTCATTTTTTCAACATACGTAGCTATTACCCTCGAAAACTAAAACTTTTGACATAGGAAAAGAGCCTTTAAGCACATTCTTTACCATTTGCAATCATAAAATAGTCTAATATCTTCATTTTTTCAACATACGTAGCTATTACCCTCGAAAACTAAAACTTTTGACATAGGAAAAGAGCCTTTAATCACATTCTTTACCATTTGCAATCATAAAATAGTCTAATATCTTCATTTTTTCAACATACGTAGCTATTACCCTCGAAAACTAAAACTTTTGACATAGGAAAAGAGCCTTTAATCACATTCTTTACCATTTGCAATCATAAAATAGTCTAATATCTTCATTTTTTCAACATACGTAGCTATTACCCTCGAAAACTAAAACTTTTGACATAGGAAAAGAGCCTTTAATCACATTTCTTTACCATGTGCAATCATAAAATAGTCTAATATCTTCATTTTTCCAACATACGTAGCTATTACCCTCGAAAACTAAAACTTTTGACATAGGAAAAGAGCCTTTAATCACATTCTTTACCATGTGCAATCATAAAATAGTCTAATATCTTCATTTTTTCAACATACGTAGCTATTACCCTCGAAAACTAAAACTTTTGAAATAGGAAAAGAGCCTTTAATCACTTTCTTTACCATGTGCAATCATAAAATAGTCTAATATCTTCATTTTTCCAACATACGTAGCTATTACCCTCGAAAACTAAAACTTTTGACATAGGAAAAGAGCCTTTAATCACATTCTTTACCATGTGCAATCATAAAATAGTCTAATATCTTCATTTTTCCAACATACGTAGCTATTACCCTCGAAAACTAAAACTTTTGACATAGGAAAAGAGCCTTTAATCACATTCTTTACCATTTGCAATCATAAAATAGTCTAATATCTTCATTTTTTCAACATACGTAGCTATTACCCTCGAAAACTAAAACTTTTGACATAGGAAAAGAGCCTTTAATCACATTCTTTACCATTTGCAATCATAAAATAGTCTAATATCTTCATTTTTTCAACATACGTAGCTATTACCCTCGAAAACTAAAACTTTTGACATAGGAAAAGAGCCTTTAATCACATTCTTTACCATTTGCAATCATAAAATAGTCTAATATCTTCATTTTTTCAACATACGTAGCTATTACCCTCGAAAACTAAAACTTTTGACATAGGAAAAGAGCCTTTAATCACATTCGTTACCATTTGCAATTATAAAATAGTCTAATATCTTCATTTTTCCAACATACGCTATTACCCTCGAAAACTAAAACTTTTGACATAGGAAAAGAGCCTTTAATCACATTCTTTACCATTTGCAATCATAAAATAGTCTAATATCTTCATTTTTTCAACATACGTAGCTATTACCCTCGAAAACTAAAACTTTTGACATAGGAAAAGAGCCTTTAATCACATTCTTTACCATGTGCAATCATAAAATAGTCTAATATCTTCATTTTTCCAACATACGTAGCTATTACCCTCGAAAACTAAAACTTTTGACATAGGAAAAGAGCCTTTAATCACATTCTTTACCATGTGCAATCATAAAATAGTCTAATATCTTCATTTTTTCAACATACGTAGCTATTACCCTCGAAAACTAAAACTTTTGACATAGGAAAAGAGCCTTTAATCACATTCTTTACCATGTGCAATCATAAAATAGTCTAATATCTTCATTTTTCCAACATACGTAGCTATTACCCTCGAAAACTAAAACTTTTGACATAGGAAAAGAGCCTTTAATCACATTCTTTACCATTTGCAATCATAAAATAGTCTAATATCTTCATTTTTTCAACATACGTAGCTATTACCCTCGAAAACTAAAACTTTTGACATAGGAAAAGAGCCTTTAATCACATTCTTTACCATTTGCAATCATAAAATAGTCTAATATCTTCATTTTTTCAACATACGTAGCTATTACCCTCGAAAACTAAAACTTTTGACATAGGAAAAGAGCCTTTAATCACATTCTTTACCATTTGCAATCATAAAATAGTCTAATATCTTCATTTTTTCAACATACGTAGCTATTACCCTCGAAAACTAAAACTTTTGACATAGGAAAAGAGCCTTTAATCACATTCTTTACCATTTGCAATCATAAAATAGTCTAATATCTTCATTTTTTCCAACATACGTAGCTATTACCCTCGAAAACTAAAACTTTTGACATAGGAAAAGAGCCTTTAATCACATTCTTTACCATTTGCAATCATAAAATAGTCTAATATCTTCATTTTTTCAACATACGTAGCTATTACCCTCGAAAACTAAAACTTTTGACATAGGAAAAGAGCCTTTAATCACATTCTTACCATTTGCAATTATAAAATAGTCTAATATCTTCATTTTTTCAACATACGTAGCTATTACCCTCGAAAACTAAAACTTTTGACATAGGAAAAGAGCCTTTAATCACATTCTTTACCATGTGCAATCATAAAATAGTCTAATATCTTCATTTTTCAACATACGTAGCTATTACCCTCGAAAACTAAAACTTTTGACATAGGAAAAGAGCCTTTAATCACATTCTTTACCATTTGCAATCATAAAATAGTCTAATATCTTCATTTTTTCAACATACGTAGCTATTACCCTCGAAAACTAAAACTTTTGACATAGGAAAAGAGCCTTTAAGCACATTCTTTACCATGTGCAATCATAAAATAGTCTAATATCTTCATTTTTCCAACATACGTAGCTATTACCCTCGAAAACTAAAACTTTTGACATAGGAAAAGAGCCTTTAATCACATTCTTTACCATTGCAATCATAAAATAGTCTAATATCTTCATTTTTTCAACATACGTAGCTATTACCCTCGAAAACTAAAACTTTTGACATAGGAAAAGAGCCTTTAATCACATTCTTTACCATTTGCAATCATAAAATAGTCTAATATCTTCATTTTTTCAACATACGTAGCTATTACCCTCGAAAACTAAAACTTTTGAATAGGAAAAGAGCCTTTAATCACATTCTTTACCATTTGCAATCATAAAATAGTCTAATATCTTCATTTTTTCAACATACGTAGCTATTACCCTCGAAAACTAAAACTTTTGACATAGGAAAAGAGCCTTTAATCACATTCTTTACCATGTGCAATCATAAAATAGTCTAATATCTTCATTTTTTCAACATACGTAGCTATTACCCTCGAAAACTAAAACTTTTGACATAGGAAAAGAGCCTTTAATCACATTCTTTACCATTTGCAATCATAAAATAGTCTAATATCTTCATTTTTCCAACATACGTAGCTATTACCCTCGAAAACTAAAACTTTTGACATAGGAAAAGAGCCTTTAATCACATTCTTTACCATTTGCAATCATAAAATAGTCTAATATCTTCATTTTTTCAACATACGTAGCTATTACCCTCGAAAACTAAAACTTTTGACATAGGAAAAGAGCCTTTAATCACATTCTTTACCATTTGCAATCATAAAATAGTCTAATATCTTCATTTTTCCAACATACGTAGCTATTACCCTCGAAAACTAAAACTTTTGACATAGGAAAAGAGCCTTTAATCACATTCTTTACCATTTGCAATCATAAAATAGTCTAATATCTTCATTTTTTCAACATACGTAGCTATTACCCTCGAAAACTAAAACTTTTGACATAGGAAAAGAGCCTTTAATCACATTCTTTACCATTTGCAATCATAAAATAGTCTAATATCTTCATTTTTTCAACATACGTAGCTATTACCCTCGAAAACTAAAACTTTTGACATAGGAAAAGAGCCTTTAATCACATTCGTTACCATTTGCAATTATAAAATAGTCTAATATCTTCATTTTTTCAACATACGTAGCTATTACCCTCGAAAACTAAAACTTTTGACATAGGAAAAGAGCCTTTAATCACATTCTTTACCATTTGCAATCATAAAATAGTCTAATATCTTCATTTTTTCAACATACGTAGCTATTACCCTCGAAAACTAAAACTTTTGAAATAGGAAAAGAGCCTTTAAGCACATTCTTTACCATGTGCAATCATAAAATAGTCTAATATCTTCATTTTTCCAACATACGTAGCTATTACCCTCGAAAACTAAAACTTTTGACATAGGAAAAGAGCCTTTAATCACATTCTTTACCATGTGCAATCATAAAATAGTCTAATATCTTCATTTTTCCAACATACGTAGCTATTACCCTCGAAAACTAAAACTTTTGAAATAGGAAAAGAGCCTTTAATCACATTCTTTACCATGTGCAATCATAAAATAGTCTAATATCTTCATTTTTTCCAACATACGTAGCTATTACCCTCGAAAATAAATCTTTTGACATAGGAAAAGAGCCTTTAATCACATTCTTTACCATTTGCAATCATAAAATAGTCTAATATCTTCATTTTTTCAACATACGTAGCTATTACCCTCGAAAACTAAAACTTTTGACATAGGAAAAGAGCCTTTAATCACATTCTTTACCATTTGCAATCATAAAATAGTCTAATATCTTCATTTTTTCAACATACGTAGCTATTACCCTCGAAAACTAAAACTTTTGACATAGGAAAAGAGCCTTTAATCACATTCTTTACCATTTGCAATCATAAAATAGTCTAATATCTTCATTTTTTCAACATACGTAGCTATTACCCTCGAAAACTAAAACTTTTGACATAGGAAAAGAGCCTTTAATCACATTCTTTACCATTTGCAATCATAAAATAGTCTAATATCTTCATTTTTTCAACATACGTAGCTATTACCCTCGAAAACTAAAACTTTTGACATAGGAAAAGAGCCTTTAATCACATTCTTTACCATTTGCAATCATAAAATAGTCTAATATCTTCATTTTTCAA
>NW_027064344.1:0-15000 GCF_032884065.1 Artemia franciscana
CACGAAAATTTTCCAGTATATTCGAAAAACGACCAAGTTCCTCACGCTGCTTTACAAGTATACTTGAAAAATAACCAAGTTCTCACGATCAAAAATAATTTTTCTCTTAAGGACCCGGAAGATCACAACACTTAGTAAAGAGATATAGTATGACATTAAACACCAACAGGAATAGCTGTTTTCAATGTAATTGCAAAAGAACCGTGTTTAACTGGTAATTTACCAGTTATTCACGATATTTTTCCAGTATATTTGAAAAACGACCAAGTTCTCACGCTTCTTTACAAGTATACTTGAAAAATAACCAAGTTCTCACGATCAAAAATGAAAATACTATTTTCAAATACTAAAAAAGCTATAAAGTGTTGCATATTCTTTCCTATGATTCTATATGTCTCCTGGAACTCAATTCTATGAGCACAAGCCTAAAGAAAAAAGTTTTTTTTTTGTTCATGTTTTAAACTTCAGTGCCTAGTTGTTCTACACAGCAGCTAGTCTGTTTTTTGCATGGTTATAACTTTAAAAAATATTAAACTAATTTTTTTTAAGGACCAGGAAGAACGCAACACTCAGTAAAGAGTTATAGTTTGACATTAAACACCAACAGGAATAGCTGTTTTCAAATGTAATTGCAAAAGAACCGTGTTTAACTGGTAATTTACCAGTTATTCACGATATTTTTTCAGTATATTTGAAAAATGACCAAGTTCTCACGCTGTTTTACAAGTATACTTGAAAAATAACCAAGTTCTCACGATCAAAAATAATTTTTCTCTTCAGGACCCAGAAGAACATAACACTTAGTAAAAAGATATAGTATGACTATAAACACCAACAGGAATAGCTGTTTTCAAATGTAATTGCAAAAGAACCGTGTTTAACTGGTAATTTACCAGTTATTCACGATATTTTTCCAGTATATTCGAAAAACGACCAAGTTCTCACGCTGTTTTACAAGTATACTTGAAAAATAACCAAGTTCTCACGATCAAAAATAATTTTTCTCTTAAGTACCCGGAAGAACACAACACTTAGTAAAGAGATATAGTATGACATTAAACACCAACAGGAATAGCTGTTTTCAAATGTAATTGCAAAAGAACCGTGTTTTAACTGGTAATTTACCAGTTATTCACGATATTTTTCCAGTATATTTGAAAAACGACCAAGTTCTCACGCTTCTTTACAAGTATACTTGAAAAATAACCAGGTTCTCACGATCAAAAAATGAAAATACTATTTCAAATACTAAGAAAGCTATAAAGTGTTGCATATTCTTTCCTATGATTCTATATGTCTCCTGGAACTCAATTCTATGAGCACAAGCCTAAAGAAAAAAGTTTTTTTTTGTTCATGTTTTAAACTTCAGTGCCTAGTTGTTCTACACAGCAGCTAGTCGGTTTTTCGCATGGTTATAACTTTAAAAAATATTAAACTAATTTTTTTTTAAGGACCAGAAAGAACGCAACACTCAGTAAAGAGTTATAGTTTGACATTAAACACCAACAGGAATAGCTGTTTTCAAATGTAATTGCAAAAGAACGTGTTTAACTGGTAATTTACCAGTTATTCACGATATTTTCCAGTATATTTGAAAAACGACCAAGTTCTCACGCTGTTTTACAAGTATACTTGAAAAATAACCAAGTTCTCACGATCAAAAATAATTTTTCTCTTAAGGACCCAGAAGAAAACAACACTTAGTAAAGAGATATAGTATGACATTAAACACCAACAGGAATAGCTGTTTTTCAAATGTAATTGCAAAAGAACCGTGTTAACTGGTAATTTACCAGTTATTCACGATATTTTTCCAGTATATTCGAAAAAACAACCAAGTTCTCACGCTACTTTACAAGTATACTTGAAAAATAACCAAGTTCTCACGATCAAAAATAATTTTTCTCTTAAGGACCCCGGAAGAACACAACACTTAGTAAAGAGATATAGTATGACATTAAACACCAACAGGAATAGCTGTTTTCAAATGTAATTGCAAAAGAACCGTGTTTAACTGGTAATTTACCTGTTATTCACGATATTTTTTCCAGTATATTTGAAAAACGACCAAGTTCTCACGCTTCTTTACAAGTATACTTGAAAATTAGCCAGGTTCTCACGATCAAAAAATGAAAATACTATTTCAAATACTAAGAAAGCTATAAAGTGTTGCATATTCTTTCCTATGATTCTATATGTCTCCTGGAACTCAATTCTATGAGCACAAGCCTAAAGAAAAAAGTTTTTTTTGTTCATGTTTTAAACTTCAGTGCCTAGTTGTTCTACACAGCAGCTAGTCGGTTTTTCGCATGGTTATAACTTTAAAAAATATTAAACTAATTTTTTTTTAAGTACCAGGAAGAACGCAACACTCAGTAAAGAGTTATAGTTTGACATTAAACACCAACAGGAATAGCTGTTTTCAAATGTAATTGCAAAAGAACCGTGTTTAACTGGTAATTTACCAGTTATTCACGATATTTTTCCAGTATATTTGAAAAACGACCAAGTTCTCACGCTGTTTTACAAGTATACTTGAAAAAGGACCAAGTTCTCACGATCAAAAATAATTTTTCTCTTAAGGACCCAGAAGAACAAAACACTTAGTAAAGGAGATATAGTATGACATTAAACACCAACAGGAATAGCTGTTTTCAAATGTAATTGCAAAAAGAACCGTGTTTTAACTGGTAATTTACCAGTTATTCACGATATTTTTCCAGTATATTCGAAAAACGACCAAGTTCTCACGCTGCTTTACAAGTATACTTGAAAAATAACCAAGTTTCTCACGATCAAAAATAATTTTTCTCTTAAGGACCCGGAAGATCACAACACTTAGTAAAGAGGATATAGTATGACATTAAACACCAACAGGAATAGCTGTTTTCAAATGTAATTGCAAAAGAACCGTGTTTTAACTGGTAATTTACCAGTTATTCACGATATTTTTCCAGTATATTTGAAAAACGACCAAGTTCTCACGCTTCTTTACAAGTATACTTGAAAAATAACCAAGTTCTCACGATCAAAAATAATTTTTCTCTTAAGGACCCAGAAGAACAAAACACTTAGTAAAGAGATATAGTATGACATTAAACACCAACAGGAATAGCTGTTTTCAAATGTAATTGCAAAAGAACCGTGTTTAACTGGTAATTTACCAGTTATTCACGATATTTTTTCCATTATATTTGAAAAACGACCAAGTTCTCAAGCTTCTTTACAAGTATACTTGAAAAATAACCAGGTTCTCACGATCAAAAAATGAAAATACTATTTCAAATACTAAGAAAGCTATAAAGTGTTGCATATTCTTTTCCTATGATTCTATATGTCTCCTGGAACTCAATTCTATGAGCACAAGCCTAAAGAAAAAAGTTTTTTTTTTGTTCATGTTTTTAAACTTCAGTGCCTAGTTGTTCTACACAGCAGCTAGTCGGTTTTTCGCATGGTTATAACTTTAAAAAATATTAAACTAATTTTTTTTAAAGGACCAGAAAGAACGCAACACTCAGTAAAGAGTTATAGTTTGACATTAAACACAACAGAAATAGCTGTTTTCAAATGTAATTGCAAAAGAACCGTGTTTAACTGGTAATTTACCGATTATTCACGATATTTTTCCAGTATATTTGAAAAACGACCAAGTTCTCACGCTGTTTTACAAGTATACTTGAAAAATAACCAAGTTCTCACGATCAAAAATAATTTTTCTCTTAAGGACCAGAAGAACAAAACACTTAGTAAAGAGATATAGTATGACATTAAACACCAACAGGAATAGCTGTTTTCAAATGTAATTGCAAAAAGAACCGTGTTTAACTGGTAATTTACCAGTTATTCACGTTATTTTTCCAGTATATTCGAAAAACGACCAAGTTCTCACGCTGTTTTACAAGTATACTTGAAAAATAACCAAGTTCTCACGATCAAAAATAATTTTTCTCTTAAGGACCCGGAAGAACACAACACTTAGTAAAGAGATATAGTATGACATTAAACCACCAACAGGAAAAGCTGTTTTCAAATGTAATTGCAAAAGAACCGTGTTTAACTGGTAATTTACCAGTTAGTCACGATATTTTTCCAGTATATTTGAAAAACGACCAAGTTCTCACGCTGTTTTACAAGTATACTTGAAAAATAACCAAGTTCTCACGATCAAAATTAATTTTTTTCTTAAAAAAATTAACAGTTATTCACAATAACTTTCCAGTATATTCGAAAAACGACCAAGTTCTCACGCTTCTTTACAAGTATACTTGAAAAATAACCAGGTTCTCACGATCAAAAAATGAAAATACTATTTCAAATACTAAGAAAGCTATAAAAGTGTTGCATATTCTTTCATATTCATTCAAAATAACCAAGTTCTCACGATCAAAATTAATTTTTTTTCTTTAGGGACCCGGAAGAACACAACACTTAGTAAAGAGATATAGTATGACATTAAACACCAACTGGAATAGCTGTTTTCAAATGTAATTGCAAAAGAACCGTGTTTTAACTGGTTATTTACCAGTTATTCACAATATTTTTCCAGTATATTCGAAAAACGACCAAGTTCTCACGCTGTTTTACAAGTATACTTGAAAAATAACCAAGTTCTCACGATCAAAAAATGAAAATACTATTTCAAATACTAAGAAAGCTAGAAAGTGTTGCAGATTCTTTCCTATGATTCTATATGTCTCCTGGAACTCAATTCTAAGAGTACAAGCTTAAAGAAAAAAGTTTTTTTTGTTCATGTTTTAAACTTCAGTGTCTAGTTGTTCTAAACTGCAGCTAGTCGGTCTTTCGCAGGGTTATAACTTTAAAAAATATTAAACTAATTTTTTTAAGGACCCGGAAGAACGCAACACTTCGTAAAGAGTTATAGTATGACACTAAACACCAACAGGAATAGCTGTTTTCAAATATAATTGCAAAAGAACCGTGTTTAACCGGTAATTTACCAGTTATTCACAATATTTTTCCAGTAATTTCGAAAACGACCAAGGTCTCACGCTATTTTACAAGTACACTTGAAAAATACCAAGTTCTCACGATCAAAATTAATTTTTTTCTTTAGGACCCGGAAGAACACAAAACTTAGTAAAGAGATATAGTATGACATTAAACACCAACTGGAATAGCTGTTTTCAAATGTAATTGCAAAAGAATCGTGTTTAACTGGTAATTTACCAGTTATTCACAATATTTTTCCAGTATATTCGAAAAACGACCAAGTTCTCACGCTGTTTTACAAGTATACTTGAAAAATAACCAAGTTCCTCACGATCAAAAGGTCGAAAGGTCAAAGGTCCTTAGGCACTCAAAGGGTCCTAGAGCAGGGCTGCCTTTGAAGCCTCCTAATCCTAGTGCCTCTAAAGCAAGCTTGTTCTAGGTGACATCAGTACCAGTCCTGTTCCCAATGCCTCTAGTCCTAGTCCTCAAAGGTCAAAAGCCAAAGTCAAAAGGTCAAAGGTCTTTAGGCACTCTATGGTTCCTAGAGCAGGGCTGCCTTTGAAGACTCTTATCCTAGTACCCCTGGTCCCTGGTACCAGTCCTGGTCCCAATGCCCCTAGTCCTCAAAGGTCAAAGGCCAGAGTCAAAAGGTCAAAGGTCCTTAGGCCCTCAAAGGGTCCTAGAGCAGGGCTGCCTTTGAAGCGTTCTGTCCTAGTGCCCCTGGTCCCTGGTACCAGTCCTGGTCCCAACGCCCCTAGGCCTTAAAGGTCAAAGGCCAGAGTCCAAAGGGTGAAGGTCCTTAGGCACTCAAGGCTCTAGAGCAGGTCTGCCTTTGAAGCCTCCTAGTCCTAGTGCCCCTAAGGCAACCTAGTTCTAGAAGAAACCAGGACCAGTCTTGGTCCCAATGCCTCTAGTCCTAGTCCTCAAAGGTCAAAGGCCTAAGTCAAAAAGTCAAAGGTCCTTAGGCACTCAAAATGTCCTGGAGCAGGGCTGCCTTTGAAGCCTGGTTGTCGTAGTGCACCTGGTCCCTGGTACCAGTCCTGGTCCCATGCCCCTAGTCCTCAAAGGTCAAAGGCCAAAATGAAAAGGTCAAAGGTCCTTAGGCACTCAAGGGAGTCCTAGAGCAGGGCTGCTTAGAAGCCTCCTTGTCCTAGTGTCCCTGGTCCCGGGTACCAGTCCTGGTCCCAATGCCCCTAGTCCTCAAAGGTCAAAGGCCAAAGTCAAAAGGTAAAAGGTACTTAGGCACTCAAATGGTCCTAGAGCCGGGCTGCCTTTGAAGCCTCCTAGTCCTAGTACCCGTAAGGCGACTTAGTTCTAGGGGAACTTCAGCACCAGTCCTAGTCCTAGTTTCCCTATTCTAAGTCCTAAGGGCACCTAGGACCGCTCTAGAAGCACTTGAGCGGTTTTGGGGCCCCCATGAATTCCCTAAAGTGATCCAAGGGGGCCTGAATGGCCTTAGGGCCCTGGGTTGCTTAAAGGGGAAACTAGGATCACTCTACGAGAACCCTATGGCGGTCCCAGGGTACTCAAAAGGCCCTAGATTTGGGCTGCCTTTGAGGCATGTTAGTTCTAGTCCTGGATATAAGGAAACCCAGGACCTGTACTAGTCCCTAGTTTCCCTAGTCCTAGTATTAAGGGTACTTAGGACCACCTTAAGAGCATATGAGTGGCGCCGGGGTCCCTAAACTTCCCAAAAGTGGTCCCAGAGGGGCTGAAATGGCCCTAGGGCCCTGGAGCTGCTTTAGGAAAAACTAGACCCACTCAAGGGGAACCTTACGGTGGTCCCAGGGCACTCAAAAAGGCCCTAGAGTGGGGTTGCCTTTTAGGCTTGTTAGTCATAGTCCTGGATCTAGGGAAACCCAGGACCAGTCCTAGTCTTAGTTTCTCTAGTCTTAGTCTTAAAGGTACCTAGGACCTCTTTAGGAGCACTTGAGTGGTGCTGAAATTCCTTAAGGCGGTCCCAAGGAGACCTGGCATTTGCCCTAAGGCACTGGGAATGCTTCGGGGAAACTAGTACCACTCTAGGGGATCTCTACGGAAGTCCTGGGGAACTCAAAAAGGTCCTAGATATTGGCTACCTTTGAGGCATGTTAGTCCTAGTCCTGGTGCTAGGGGAAACTAGGACCAGTCCTAGTCCTAGTTTCCCTAGTCCTTAGTCCTAATGGCACCTAGGACCACTCTAGGGGGATTAAATGGTGCCGGGACCCACTACAATCCCCTAAAGTGGTCAAAGGGGAACCTGGAATGATCCTAGGGCCCTGGGGTTGCATTTGGGGAATTAGGATCACTCTAGGGGAACCCTATGGAGGTCCCATGGCATTCAAAAAGCCCTAGAGTGGGGCTGCATTTAAGCATGTTAGTCCTAGTCCTGGGGCTAGGGTAACCAAGGACCAGTCCCTAGTCCTAGTTACTAGTCCTAGTCCTAGTCCCAGTCCCCGGTCAAACAGCGTGAGAACCTGTCCATTTTCAGATATACATGAAAATTTAGATAGGTCCCCCTGTCACACGGCGTGAGAACCTGCCATTTTTCAGGTATATTTGAAAGTTTATATTTGAAAGTCAGGACCTGGAATGATCCTAGGGCCCTGGGGTTGCATTTGGGGAATTTAGGATCACTCTAGGGGAACCCTATGGAAGTCTGGGGAACTCAAAAAGGTCTAGATATTGGCTACCTTTGAGGCATGTTAGTCCTAGTCCTGGTGCTAGGGGAAACTAGGACCATTTCTAGTCCTAGTTTCCCTAGTCTTAGTCCTAATGGCACCTAGGACCACTCTAGGGGATTAAATGGTGCCGGGACCCACTACAATCCCTTAAAGTGGTCAAAGGGGAACCTGGAATGATCCTAGGGCCCTGGGGTTGCATTGGGGAAATTAGGATCACTCTAGGGGAACCCTATGGAGGTCCCAAGGCATTCAAAAAGGCCCTAGAGTGGGGCTGAATTTAAGGCATGTTAGTCCTAGTCCTGGGGCTAGGGTAACCGAGGACCAGTCCTAGTTACTAGTCCTAGTCCTAGTCCCAGTCCCGGTCAAACAGCGTGAGAACCTGTCCATTTTACCAGTTATTCACAATATTTTTCAAGTATATTCAAAAAACGACCAAGTTCTCACGCTGTTTTACAAGTATACTTGAAAAATAACCAAGTTCTCACGATGAAAAGGTCAAAAGGTCAAAGGTCCTTAGGCACTCAAAAGGGGTCCTAGAGCAGGGCTGCCTTTGAAGCCTCCTAATCCTAGTGCCTCTAAAGCAAGCTTGTTCTAGGTGGACATCAGTACCAGTCCTGGTCCCAATGCCCCTAGTCCTAGTCCTCAAAGGTCAAAAGCCAAAGTCAAAAGGTCAAAGGTCTATAGGCACTCTATGGTTCCTAGAGCAGGGCTGCCTTTGAAGACTCTTATCCTAGTGCCCTTGGTCCCTGGTACCAGTCCCGGTCCCAATGCCCCTAGTCCTCAAAGGTCAAAGGCCAGAGTCAAAAGGTCAAAGGTCCTTAGGCCCTCAAAGGGTCCTAGAGCAGGGCTGCCTTTGAAGCCTTCTGTCTTAGTGCCCCTGGTCCCTGGTACCAGTCCTGGTCCCAACGCCCCTAGGCCTTAAAGGTCAAAGGCCAGAGTCAAAGGGTGAAGGTCCTTAGGCACTCAAGGCTCTAGAGCAGGTCTGCCTTTGAAGCCTCCTAGTCCTAGTACCCCTAAAGCAACCTAGTTCTAGAAGAACCAGGACCGTCCTTGGTCCCAATGCCCTAGTCCTAGTCCTCACAAGGTCAAAGGCCTAAGTCAAAAAGTCAAAGGTCCTTAGGCACTCAAAGGGTCCTAGAGCAGGGCTGCCTTTGAAGCCTGCTTGTCGTAGTGCCCCTGGTCCCTGGTACCAGTCCTGGTCCCAATGCCCCTAGTCCTCAAAGGTCAAAGGCCAAAATGAAAAGGTCAAAGGTCCTTAGGCTCTCAAAGAGTATAGAGCAAGGCTGCCTTAGAAGCCTCATTGTCCTAGTGCCCCTGGTCCGGGTACCAGTCCTGGTCCCAATGCCCCTAGTCCTCAAAGGTCAAAGGCCAAAGTCAAAAGGTAAAAGGTAATTAGGCACTCAAATGGTCCTAGAGCCGGGCTGCCTTTGAAGCCTCCTAGTCCTAGTACCCCCTAAGGCGACTTAGTTCTAGGGGAACTCAGCACCAGTCCTAGTCCTAGTTTCCCTATTCTAAGTCCTAAGGGGCACCTAGGAAAGCTCTAGAAGCACTTGAGCGGTTCGGGGCCCCCATGATATTCCCCTAAAGTGATCCAAGGGGCCTGGAATGGCCCTAGGGCCCTGGGGTTGCTTAAAAGGAAACTAGGATCACTCTACGAGAACCCTATGCGGTCCCGGGGCACTCAAAAGGTCCTAGATTGGGGCTGCCTTTGAGCATGTTAGTCCTTAGTCCCTGGATCTAAGGAAACCCAGGACCTTTACTAGTCCTAGTTTCCCTAGTCCTAGTATTAAGGGTACTTAGGACCACCTTAAGAGCATATGAGCGGCACCGGGGCCCCCAAACTTCCCAAAGTGGTACCAGAGGGGCCGAAAATGGCCCTAGGGCCCTGGAGCTGCTTTAGGGAAAAATAGACCCTCTCAAGGGGAACCTTACGGTGGTCCCAGGGCACTCAAAAAGGACCTAGAGTGGGGTTGCCTTTTAGGAATGTTAGTCATAGTCCTGGATCTAGGGAAACCCAGGACCAGGCCTAGTCCTTAGTTTCTCTAGTCTTAGTGTTAAGGGTACCTAGGACCTCTTTAGGAGCACTTGAGTGGTGCAGAAAATCCTTAAGGCGGTCCCAAGGAGACCTGGCATTGCCCCTAAGGCACTGGGAATGCTTCGGGGAAACTAGGACCACTCTAGGGGAACTCTACAGAAGTCCTAGGAAACTCAAAAAGGTCCTAGATATTGGCTACCTTTGAGGCTTGTTAGTCCCAGTCCTGGTGCTAGGGGAAACTAGGACCAGTCCTAGTCCTAGTTTCCCTAGTCTTAGTCCTAATGGCACCTTAGGACCACTCTAGGGGATTTAATGGTGCCCGGACCCACTAAAATCCCCTAAAGTGGTCAAAGGGGAACCTGGAATGATCCTAGGGCCCTGGGGTTGCATTTGGGGAAATTAGGATCACTCTAGGGGAACCCTATGGAAGTCCTGTGGAACTCAAAAAGGTCCTAGATATTGGCTACCTTTGAGGCATGTTAGTCCTAGTCCTGGTGCTAGGGGAAACTAGGACCAGTCCTAGTCCTAGTTTCCCTAGTCTTAGTCCTAATGGCACCTAGGACTACTCTAGGGGATTAAATTAAATCTAGGGACTAAACCACCTTAAGAGCATATGAGTGGCGCCGGGGCCCCCAAACTTCCTAAAGTGGTACCAGAGGGCCGGAAATGGCCCTAGGGCCTGGAGCTGCTTTAGGGAAAACTAGACCCTCTCAAGGGGATTCTTACGGTGGTCCCAGGGCACTCAAAAGGCCCTAGAGTGGGGTTGCCTTTTTAGGGAATGTTAGTCATAGTCCTGGATCTAGGGAAACCCAGGACCAGTCCTAGTCTTAGTTTCTCTAGTCTTAGTCTTAAGGGTACCTAGGACCTCCTTAGGAGCACTTGAGTGGGTGTTTGAAATCCCTTAAGGCGGTTCCAAGGAGACTTGGGCATTGCCCTAAGGCACTGGGAATGCTTCGGGGAAACTAGGACCACTCTAGGGGAACTCTACAGAAGTCCTGGGGAACTCAAAAAGGTCCTAGATATTGGGCTACCTTTGAGGCATTTTAGTCCCAGTCCCTGGTGCAAGGGGAAACTAGACCAGTCCTAGTCCTAGTTTCCCTAGTCTTAGTCCTAATGGCACCTAGGACCACTATAGGGGATTTAATGGTGCCGGGACCCACTACAATCCCCTAAAGTGGGTCAAAGGGGAACCTGGAATGATCCTAGGGCCCTGGGGTTGCATTTGGGGAAATTAGGATCACTCTAGGGGGAACCCCTAAATCCCCTAAAGTGGGTCAAAGGGGAACCTGGAATGAATCCTAGGGCCCTGGGGTTGCATTTGGGGGAAATTAGGATCACTCTAGGAGAACCCTATGGGAAGTCCTGGGGAACTCAAAAAGGTCCTAGATATTGGCTACCTTTGAGGCATGTTAGTCCTAGTCCTGGTGCTAGGGGGAAACTAGGACCAGTCCTAGTCCTAGTTTCCCCTTAGTCTTAGTCCTAATGGCACCTAGGACCACTCTAGGGGATTAAATTAAATCTAGGGGATTAAACCACCTTAAGAGCATATGAGTGGCGCCGGGGGCCCCCAAACTTCCCAAAAGTGGTACCAGAGGGGCCGGAAATGGCCCTAGGGCCCTGGAGCTGCTTTAGGGAAAACTAGACCCTCTCAAGGGGAACCTTACGGTGGTCCAGGGCACTCAAAAAAGGCCCTAGAGTGGGGTTGCCTATTTAGGAATGTTAGTTATAGTCCTGGATCTAGGGAAACCCAGGACCAGTCCTAGTCTTAGTTTCTCTAGTCTTAGTCTTAAGGGTACCTAGGACCTCTTTAGGAGCACTTGAGTGGTGCTGAAATCCTTAAGGCGGTCCCAAGGAGACCTGGCATTGCCCTAAGGCACTGGGAATGCTTCTGGGAAACTAGGACCACTCTAGGGGAACTCTACAGAAGTCCTGGGGAACTCAAAAAGGTCCCTAGATATTGGCTACCTTTGAGGCATGTTAGTTCCAGTCCTGGGTGCTAGGGGAAACTAGGACCAGTCCTAGTCCTAGTTTCCCCTAGTCTTAGTCCTAATGGCACCTAGGACCACTCTAGGGGATTAATGGTGCCGGGACCCACTACAATCCCTTAAAGTGGTCAAAGGGGAACTGGAATGATCCTAGGGCCCTGGGGTTGCATTTGGGGAAATTAGGATTGCTCTAGGGGAACCCTATGGAAGTCTTGGGAACTCAAAAAGGTCCTAGATAGTGGCTACCTTTGAGGCATGTTAGTCCTAGTCTCGGTGCTAGGGGAAACTAGGACCAGTCCTAGTCCTAGTTTCCCTAGTCTTAGTCCTAATGGCACCTAGGACCACTCTAGGGGATTAAATGGGGCCGGGACCCACTACAATCCCCTAAAGTGGTCAAAGGGGAACCTGGAATGATCCTAGGGCCCTGGAGTTGCATTTGGGGAAATTAGGATCACTCTAGGGGAACCCTATGGAGGTCCCAATGTATTCAAAAAGGCCCTAGAGTGGGGCTGAATTTAAGGCATGTTAGTCCTAGTCCTGGGGCTAGGGTAACCGAGGACCAGTCCTAGTCCTAGTTACTAGTCCTAGTCCTAGTCCCAGTCCCGGTCAAATCATCAGATAGGTATACATGAAAATTTAGATAGGTCCCCCTGTCACACGGCGTTAGAACCATCATCATCATCATCATCATCATAGATAGGTCCCCCTGTCACACGGCGTGAGAACCATCATCATCATCATCATCATCATCATCATCATCATCATCATCATCATATATAGGTCCCCCTGTCACACGGCGTGAGAACCATCATCATCATCATCATCATCATCATCATCCTAAGGGCACCTAGGAAAGCTCTAGAAGCACTTGAGCGGTTTCGGGGCCCCCATGAATTCCCTAAAGTGATCCAAGGGGGCCTGGAATGGCCCTAGGGCCCTGGGGTTGCTTAAAAGGAAACTAGGATCACTCTACGAGAACCCTATGGCGGTCCCGGGGCACTCAAAAGGTCCTAGATTGGGGCTGCCTTTGAGGCATGTTAGTCTTAGTCCTGGATCTAAGGAAACCCAGGACCTTTACTAGTCCTAGTTTCCCTAGTCCTAGTATTAAGGGTACTTAGGACCACCTTAAGAGCATATGAGCGGCACCGGGGCCCCCAAACTTCCCAAAGTGGTACCAGAGGGGCCGGAAATGGCCCTAGGGCCCTGGAGCTGCTTTAGGGAAAACTAGACCCTCTCAAGGGGAACCTTACGGTGGTCCCAGGGCACTCAAAAAGGACCTAGAGTGGGGTTGCCTTTTAGGAATGTTAGTCATAGTCCTGGATCTAGGGAAACCCAGGACCAGTCCTAGTCTTGGTTTCTCTAGTCTTAGTGTTAAGGGTACCTAGGACCTCTTTAGGAGCACTTGAGTGGTGCAGAAATTCCTTAATGCGATCCCAAGGAGACCTGGCATTGCCCTAAGGCACTGGGAATGCTTCGGGGAAACTAGGACCACTCTAGGGGAAGGTTCCCCTTTGACCACTTTAGGGGATTGTAGTGGGTCCGGGCACCATTAAATCCCCTAGAGTGGTCCTAGGTGCCAAGAAGCCTCCTTGTCCTAGTGCCCCTGGTCCCTGGTACCAGTCCTGGTCCCAATGCCCCTAGTCCTCAAAGGTCGAAGGCCGGTCAAAGATCCTTAGGCCCTCAAGGGTCTTAGAGCAGGGCTGCCTTTGAAGCCTTCTGTCCTAGTGCCCCTGGTCCCTGGTACCAGTCCTGGTCCCAACGTCCCTAGACCTTAAAGGTCAAAGGCCAGAATCAAAGGGTGAAGGTCCTTAGGCACTCTAAGGCTCTAGAGCAGGTCTGCCTTTGAAGCCTCCTAGTCCTAGTGCCCCTAAAGCAACCTAGTTCTAGAAGAAACCAGGACCAGTCTTGGTCCCTATGCCCCTAGTCCTAGTCCTCAAAGGTCAAAGGCCTAAGTCAAAAAGTCAAAGGTCCTTATGCACTCAAAGGGTCCTAGAGCAGGGCTGCCTTTGAAGCCTGCTTGTCGTAGTGCCCCTGGTCCCTGGTACCAGTCCTGGTCCCAATGCCCCTAGTCCTCAAAGGTCAAAGGCCAAAATGAAAAGATCAAAGGTCCTTAGGCACTCAAAGAGTCCTAGAGCAGGGCTGCCTTAGAAGCCTCCTTGTCCTAGTGCCCCTGGTCCCAGGTACCAGTCCTGGTCCCAATGCCCCTAGTCCTCAAAGGTCAAAGGCCAAAGTCAAAAGGTAAAAGGTACTAAGGCACTCAAATGGTCCTAGAGCCGGGCTGCCTTTGAAGCCTCCTATTCCTAGTACCCCTAAGGCGACTTAGTTCTAGGGGAACTCAGCACCAGTCCTAGTCCTAGTTTCCCTATTCTAAGTCCTAAGGGCACCTAGGACCGCTCTAGAAGCACTTGAGCGGTTTTGGGGCCCCCATGAATTCCCTAAAGTGATCCAAGGGGGCCTGGAATGGTCCTAGAGCCATGGGGTTGCTTAAAGGGAAACTAGGATCACTCTACGAGAACCCTATGGCGGTCCCAGGGCACTCAAAAGGCCCTAGATTGGGGCTGCCTTTGAGGCATATTAGTCCTAGTCCTGGATCTAAGGAAACCCAGGACCTGTTCTAGTCCTAGTTTCCCTAGTCCTAGTATTAAGGGTACTTAGGACCACCTTAAGAGCATATGAGTGGCGCCGGGGCCCCCAAACTTCCAAAAGTGGTACCAGAGGGGCCCGGAAATGGCCCTAGGGCCCTGGAGCTGCTTTAGGGAAAACTAGACCCACTCAAGGGGAACCTTACGGTGGTCCCAGGGCACTCAAAAGGCCCTAGAGTGGGGTTGCCTTTTAGGCATGTTAGTCATAGTCCTGGATCTAGGGAAACCCAGGACCAGTCCTAGTCTTAGTTTCTCTAGTCTTAGTCTTAAGGGTACCTAGGACCTCTTTAGGAGCACTTTAGTGGTGCTGAAATTCCTTAAGGCGGTCCCAAGGAGACCTGGCATTGCCCTAAGGCACTGGGAATGCTTCGGGGAAACTAGGACCACTCTAGGGGAACTCCTGGTGCCGGTGAATTGAATGGTGCCGGGACCCACTACAATCCCCTAAAGTGGTCAAAGGGGAACCTGGAATGATCCTAGGGCCCTGGGGTCGCATTTGGGAAAATTAGGATCACTCTAGGGGAATCCTAAGGAAGTCCTGGGGAACTCAAAAAGGTCCTAGATATTGGCTACCTTTGAGGCATGTTAGTCCTAGTCCTGGTGCTAGGGGAAACTAGGACCAGTCCTAGTCCTAGTTTCCCTAGTCTTAGTCCTAATGGCACCTAGGACCACTCTAGGGATTAAATGGTGCCGGGACCCACTACAATCCCCTAAAGTGGTCAAAG
>NW_027064345.1:0-26741 GCF_032884065.1 Artemia franciscana
AGTTTTAGTTTTCGAGGGTAATAGCTACGTATGTTGAAAAAATGAAGATATTAGACAATTTTATGATTGCACATGGTAAAGAATGTGATTAAAGGCTCTTTTCCTATTTCAAAAGTTTTAGTTTTTGAGGGTAATAGCTTTGTCTATGGAAAAAATGAAGATATTAGACAATTTTTGTGATTGCACATGGTAAAGAATGTGATTAAAGGCTCTTTTTCTATTTCAAAAGTTTTAGTTTTCGAGGGTAATAGCTACGTATGTTAAAAAAATGAAGATATTAGACTATTTTATGATTGCAAATGGTAAAGAATGTGATTAAAGGCACTTTTCCTATTTCAAAAGTTTTAGTTTTCGAGGGTAATAGCTACGTATGTTGAAAAAATGAAGATATTAGACTATTTTATGATTGCAAATGGTAAAGAATGTGATTAAAGGCTCTTTTCCTATGTCAAAAGTTTTAGTTTTCGAGGGTAATAGATACGTATGTTGAAAAAATGAAGATATTAGACAATTTTATGATTGCACATGGTAAAGAATGTGATTAAAGGCTCTTTTCCTATTTCAAAAGTTTATGTTTTCGAGGGTAATAGCTACGTATGTTTATGACAATTTTTACCATTGCAATCAAAAAATAGTCTAATATCTATCTGTATGTTGAAAAAATGAAGATATTAGACTATTTTATGATTGCAAATGGTAAAGAATGTGATTAAAGGCACTTTTCCTATTTCAAAAGTTTTAGTTTTCGAGGGTAATAGCTACGTATGTTGAAAAAATGAAGATATTAGACAATTTTTTGATTGCACATGGTAAAGAATGTGATTAAAGGCTCTTTTCTATTTCAAAGTTTTAGTTTTCGAGGGTAATAGCTACGTATGTTGAAAAAATGAAGATATTAGACTATTTTATGATTGCAAATGGTAAAGAATGTGATTAAAGGCTCTTTTCCTATGTCAAAAGTTTTAGTTTTCGAGGGTAATAGATACGTATGTTGAAAAAATGAAGATATTAGACAATTTTATGATTGCACATGGTAAAGAATGTGATTAAAGGCTCTTTTCCTATTTCAAAAGTTTATGTTTTCGAGGGTAATAGCTACGTATGTTTAAAAAATGCAGATATTAGACTATTTTTTGATTGCAAATGGTAAAGAATGTGATTAAAGGCTCTTTTCCTATGTCAAAAGTTTTAGTTTTCGAGGGTAATAGCTACGTATGTTGAAAAAATGAAGATATTAGACAATTTTATGATTGCACATTGTAAAGAATGTGATTAAAGGCTCTTTTCCTATTTCAAAAGTTTTAGTTTTCGAGGGTAATAGCTACGTATGTTGAAAAAATGAAGATATTAGACTATTTTATGATTGCACATGGTAAAGAATGTGATTAAAGGCTCTTTTCCTATTTCAAAAGTTATAGTTTTCGAGGGTAATAGCTACGTATGTTGAAAAAATGAAGATATTAGACAATTTTATGATTGCAAATGGTAAAGAATGTGATTAAAGGCTCTTTTCCTATGTCAAAAATTTTAGTTTTCGAGGGTAATAGCTACGTATGTTGAAAAAATGAAGATAATAGACAATTTTATGCTTGCACATGGTAAAGAATGTGATTAAAGGCTCTTTTCCTATTTCAAAAGTTTTAGTTTTCGAGGGTAATAGCTACGTATGTTGAAAAAATGAAGATATTAGACTATTTTATGATTGCAAATGGTAAAGAATGTGATTAAAGGCTCTTTTCCTATTTCAAAAGTTTTAGTTTTCGAGGGTAATAGCTACGTATACTGAAAAAATGAAGATATTAGACTATTTTATGATTGCAAATGGTAAAGAATGTGATTAAAGGCTCTTTTCCTATTTCAAAAGTTTTAGTTTTCGAGGGTAATAGCTACGTATGTTGAAAAAATGAAGATATTAGACTATTTTATGATTGTACATGGTAAAGAATGTGATTAAAGGCTCTTTTCCTATTTCAAAATTTTAGTTTTCGAGGGTAATAGCTACGTATGTTGAAAAAATGAAGATATTAGACTATTTTATGATTGCAAATGGTAAAGAATGTGATTAAAGGCTCTTTTCCTATTTCAAAAGTTTTAGTTTTCGAGGGTAATAGCTACGTATGTTGAAAAAAATGAAGATATTAGACTATTTTATGATTGCAAATGGTAAAGAATGTGATTAAAGTCTCTTTTCCTATTTCAAAAGTTTTAGTTTTCGAGGTAATAGCTACGTATGTTGAAAAAATGAAGATATTAGACAATTTTATGATTGCACATGGTAAAGAATGTGATTAAAGGCTCTTTTCCTATTTCAAAAGTTTTAGTTTTCGAGGGTAATAGCTTTGTCTGTGTAAAAAATGAAGATATTAGACAATTTTATGATTGCACATGGTAAAGAATGTGATTAAAGGCTCTTTTCCTATGTCAAAAGTTTTAGTTTTCGAGGGTAATAGCTACGTATGTTGAAAAAATGAAGATATTAGACTATTTTATGATTGCAAATGGTAAAGAATGTGATTAAAGGCTCTTTTCCTATTTCAAAAGTTTTAGTTTTCGAGGGTAATAGCTACGTATGTTGAAAAAATGAAGATATTAGACTATTTTATGATTGCAAATGGTAAAGAATGTGATTAAAGGCTCTTTTCCTATTTCAAAAGTTTTAGTTTTCGAGGGTAATAGCTACGTATGTTGAAAACATGAAGATATTAGACTATTTTATGATTGCAAATGGTAAAGAATGTGATTAAAGGCTCTTTTCCTATTTCAAAAGTTTTAGTTTTCGAGGGTAATAGCTACGTATGTTGAAAAAATGAAGATATTAGACTATTTTATGATTGCACATGGTAAAGAATGTGATTAAAGGCTCTTTTCCTATGTCAAAAGTTTTAGTTTTCGAGGGTAATAGCTACGTATGTTGAAAAAATGAAGATATTAGATAATTTTATGATTGCAAATGGTAAAGAATGTGATTAAAGGCTCTTTTCCTATTTCAAAAGTTTTAGTTTTCGAGGGTAATAGCTACGTATGTTGAAAAAATGAAGATATTAGACTATTTTATGATTGCAAATGGTAAAGAATGTGATTAAAGGCTCTTTTCCTATATCAAAAGTTTTAGTTTTCGAGGGTAATGGCTACGTATGTTGAAAAAATGAAGATATTAGACAATTTTATGATTGCACATGGTAAAGAATGTGATTAAAGGCTCTTTTCCTATTTCAAAAGTTTTAGTTTTCGAGGGTAATAGCTACGTATGTTGAAAAAATGAAGATATTAGACTATTTTATGATTGCAAATGGTAAAGAATGTGATTAAAGGCTCTTTTCCTATTTCAAAAGTTTTAGTTTTCGAGGGTAATAGCTACGTATGTTGAAAAAATGAAGATATTAGACAATTTTATGATTGCACATGGTAAAGAATGTGATTAAAGGCTCTTTTCCTATTTCAAAAGTTTTAGTTTTCGAGGGTAATAGCTACGTATGTTGAAAAAATGAAGATATTAGACTATTTTATGATTGCAAATGGTAAAGAATGTGATTAAAGGCTCTTTTCCTATTTCAAAAGTTTTAGTTTTCGAGGGTAATAGCTACGTATGTTGAAAAAATGAAGATATTAGACTATTTTATGATTGCACATGGTAAAGAATGTGATTAAAGGCTCTTTTCCTATTTCAAAAGTTTTAGTTTTCGAGGGTAATAGCTACGTATGTTGAAAAAATGAAGATATTAGACTATTTTATGATTGCAAATGGTAAAGAATGTGATTAAAGGCTCTTTTCCTATGTCAAAAGTTTTAGTTTTCGAGGGTAATAGCTAAGTATGTTGAAAAAATGAAGATATTAGACAATTTTATGATTGCACATTGTAAAGAATGTGATTAAAGGCTCTTTTCCTATTTCAAAAGTTTTAGTTTTCGAGGGTAATAGCTACGTATGTTGAAAAAATGAAGATATTAGACTATTTTATGATTGCAAATGGTAAAGAATGTGATTAAAGGCTCTTTTCCTATTTCAAAAGTTTTAGTTTTCGAGGGTAATAGCTACGTATGTTGAAAAAATGAAGATATTAGACAATTTTATGATTGCAAATGGTAAAGAATGTGATTAAAGGCTCTTTTCCTATGTCAAAAGTTTTAGTTTTCGAGGGTAATAGCTACGTATGTTGAAAAAATGAAGATATTAGACTAATTTTATGATTGCACATGGTAAAGAATGTGATTAAAGGCTCTTTTCCTATTTCAAAAGTTTTAGTTTTCGAGGGTAATAGCTACGTATGTTGAAAAAATGAAGAGATTAGACAATTTTATGATTGCAAATGGTAAAGAATGTGATTAAAGGCTCTTTTTCTATTTCAAAAGTTTTAGTTTTCGAGGGTAATAGCTACGTATACTGAAAAAATGAAGATATTAGACTATTTTATGATTGCACATGGTAAAGAATGTGATTAAAGGCTCTTTTCCTATTTCAAAAGTTTTAGTTTTCGAGGGTAATAGCTACGTATGTTGAAAAAATGAAGATATTAGACTATTTTATGATTGCAAATGGTAAAGAATGTGATTAAAGGCTCTTTTCCTATTTCAAAAGTTTTAGTTTTCGAGGGTAATAGCTACGTATGTTGAAAAAATGAAGATATTAGACTATTTTATGATTGCAATGGTAAAGAATGTGATTAAAGGCTCTTTTCCTATTTCAAAAGTTTTAGTTTTCGAGGGTAATAGCTACGTTGTTGTGAAAAAATGAAGATATTAGACAATTTTATGATTGCAACATGGTAAAGAATGTGATTAAAGGCTCTTTTCCTATGTCAAAAGTTTTAGTTTTCGAGGGTAATAGCTACGTATGTTGAAAAAATGAAGATATTAGACTATTTTATGATTGCACATGGTAAAGAATGTGATTAAAGGCTCTTTTCCTATGTCAAAAGTTTTAGTTTTCGAGGGTAATAGCTACGTATGTTGAAAAAATGAAGATATTAGACAATTTTATGATTGCACATGGTAAAGAATGTGATTAAAGGCTCTTTTCCTATTTCAAAAGTTTTAGTTTTCGAGGGTAGTAGCTTTGTCTGTGGAAAAAATGAAGATATTAGACAATTTTATGATTGCACATGGTAAAGAATGTGATTAAAGGCTCTTTTCCTATTTCAAAAGTTTTAGTTTTCGAGGGTAATAGCTACGTATGTTGAAAAAATGAAGATATTAGACTATTTTATGATTGCACATGGTAAAGAATGTGATTAAAGGCTCTTTTCCTATGTCAAAAGTTTTAGTTTTCGAGGGTAATAGCTACATGTTGAAAAAATGAAGATATTACATTATTTTATGATTGCACATGGTAAAGAATGTGATTAAAGGCTCTTTTCCTATTTCAAAAGTTTTAGTTTTCGAGGGTAATAGCTACGTAAGTTGAAAAAATGAAGATATTAGACTATTTTATGATTGCAAATGGTAAAGAATGTGATTAAAGGCTCTTTTCCTATTTCAAAAGTTTTAGTTTTCGAGGGTAATAGCTACGTATGTTGAAAAAATGAAGATATTAGACTATTTTATGATTGCAAATGGTAAAGAATGTGATTAAAGGCTCTTTTCCTATTTCAAAAGTTTTAGTTTTCGAGGGTAATAGCTACGTATGTTGAAAAAATGAAGATATTAGACTATTTTATGATTGCACATGGTAAAGAATGTGATTAAAGGCTCTTTTCCTATTTCAAAAGTTTTAGTTTTCGAGGGTAATAGCTACGTATGTTGAAAAAATGAAGATATTAGACTATTTTATGATTGCAAATGGTAAAGAATGTGATTAAAGGCTCTTTTCCTATGTCAAAAGTTTTAGTTTTCGAGGGTAATAGCTACGTATGTTGAAAAAATGAAGATATTAGACTATTTTATGATTGCAAATGGTAAAGAATGTGATTAAAGGCTTTTTCCTATTTCAAAAGTTTTAGTTTTCGAGGGTAATAGCTACGTATGTTGAAAAAATGAAGATATTAGACTATTTTATGATTGCACATGGTAAAGAATGTGATTAAAGGCTCTTTTCCTATTTCAAAAGTTTTAGTTTTCGAGGGTAATAGCTACGTATGTTGAAAAAATGAAGATATTAGACATTTTATGATTGCACATGGTAAAGAATGTGATTAAAGGCTCTTTTCCTATTTCAAAAGTTTAGTTTTCGAGGGTAATAGCTACGTATGTTGAAAAAATGAAGATATTAGACTATTTTATGATTGCAAATGGTAAAGAATGTGATTAAAGGCTCTTTTCCTATTTCAAAAGTTTTAGTTTTCGAGGGTAATAGCTACGTATGTTGAAAAAATGAAGATATTAGACAATTTTATGATTGCACATGGTAAAGAATGTGATTAAAGGCTCTTTTCCTATTTCAAAAGTTTTAGTTTTCGAGGGTAATAGCTACGTATGTTGAAAAAATGAAGATATTAGACTATTTTATGATTGCAAATGGTAAAGAATGTGATTAAAGGCTCTTTTCCTATTTCAAAAGTTTTAGTTTTCGAGGGTAATAGCTACGTATGTTGAAAAAATGAAGATATTAGACTATTTTATGATTGCAAATGGTAAAGAATGTGATTAAAGGCTCTTTTCCTATTTCAAAAGTTTTAGTTTTCGAGGGTAATAGCTACGTATGTTGAAAAAATGAAGATATTAGACTATTTTATGATTGCACATGGTAAAGAATGTGATTAAAGGCTCTTTTCCTATTTCAAAAGTTTTAGTTTTCGAGGGTAATAGCTTATCTGTGGAAAAAATGAAGATATTAGACAATTTTATGATTGCACATGGTAAAGAATGTGATTAAAGGCTCTTTTCCTATTTCAAAAGTTTTAGTTTTCGAGGGTAATAGCTACGTATGTTGAAAAAATGAAGATATTAGACAATTTTATGATTGCACATGGTAAAGAATGTGATTAAAGGCTCTTTTCCTATTTCAAAAGTTTTAGTTTTCGAGGGTAATAGCTACGTATGTTGAAAAAATGAAGATATTAGACTATTTTATGATTGCAAATGGTAAAGAATGTGATTAAAGGCTCTTTTCCTATTTCAAAAGTTTTAGTTTTCGAGGGTAATAGCTACGTATGTTGAAAAAATGAAGATATTAGACTATTTTATGATTGCACATGGTAAAGAATGTGATTAAAGGCTCTTTTCCTATTTCAAAAGTTTTAGTTTTCGAGGGTAATAGCTACGTATGTTGAAAAAATGAAGATATTAGACATTTTATGATTGCACATGGTAAAGAATGTGATTAAAGGCTCTTTTCCTATTTCAAAAGTTTTAGTTTTCGAGGGTAATAGCTACGTATGTTGAAAAAATGAAGATATTAGACTTTTATGATTGCACATGGTAAAGAATGTGATTAAAGGCTCTTTTCCTATTTCAAAAGTTTTAGTTTTCGAGGGTAATAGCTACGTATGTTGAAAAAATGAAGATATTAGACTATTTTATGATTGCAAATGGTAAAGAATGTGATTAAAGGCTCTTTTCCTATTTCAAAAGTTTTAGTTTTCGAGGGTAATAGCTTTGTTGAAAAAATGAAGATATTAGACATTTTATGATTGCACATGGTAAAGAATGTGATTAAAGGCTCTTTTCCTATTTCAAAAGTTTTAGTTTTCGAGGGTAATAGCTACGTATGTTGAAAAAATGAAGATATTAGACTATTTTATGATTGCACATGGTAAAGAATGTGATTAAAGGCTCTTTTCCTATTTCAAAAGTTTTAGTTTTCGAGGGTAATAGCTACGTATGTTGAAAAAATGAAGATATTAGACTTTTTATGATTGCACATGGTAAAGAATGTGATTAAAGGCTCTTTTCCTATTTCAAAAGTTTTAGTTTTCGAGGGTAATAGCTACGTATGTTGAAAAAATGAAGATATTAGACAATTTTATGATTGCACATGGTAAAGAATGTGATTAAAGGCTCTTTTCCTATTTCAAAAGTTTTAGTTTTCGAGGGTAATAGCTACGTATGTTGAAAAAATGAAGATATTAGACTATTTTATGATTGCAAATGGTAAAGAATGTGATTAAAGGCTCTTTTCCTATTTCAAAAGTTTTAGTTTTCGAGGGTAATAGCTACGTATGTTGAAAAAATGAAGATATTAGACTATTTTATGATTGCAAATGGTAAAGAATGTGATTAAAGGCTCTTTTCCTATTTCAAAAGTTTTAGTTTTCGAGGGTAATAGCTACGTTGTTGAAAAAATGAAGATATTAGACATTTTATGATTGCACATGGTAAAGAATGTGATTAAAGGCTCTTTTCCTATTTCAAAAGTTTTAGTTTTCGAGGGTAATAGCTACGTATGTTGAAAAAATGAAGATATTAGACTATTTTATGATTGCACATGGTAAAGAATGTGATTAAAGGCTCTTTTCCTATTTCAAAAGTTTTAGTTTTCGAGGGTAATAGCTACGTATGTTGAAAAAATGAAGATATTAGACAATTTTATGATTGCACATGGTAAAGAATGTGATTAAAGGCTCTTTTCCTATTTCAAAAGTTTTAGTTTTCGAGGGTAATAGCTACGTATGTTGAAAAAATGAAGATATTAGACAATTTTATGATTGCACATGGTAAAGAATGTGATTAAAGGCTCTTTTCCTATTCAAAAGTTTTAGTTTTCGAGGGTAATAGCTACGATGTTGAAAAAATGAAGATATTAGACTATTTTATGATTGCACTGGTAAAGAATGTGATTAAAGGCTCTTTTCCTATTTCAAAAGTTTTAGTTTTCGAGGGTAATAGCTACGTATGTTGAAAAAATGAAGATATTAGACTATTTTATGATTGCAAATGGTAAAGAATGTGATTAAAGGCTCTTTTCCTATGTCAAAAGTTTTAGTTTTCGAGGGTAATAGCTACGAATGTTGAAAAAATGAAGATATTAGATTATTTTATGATTGCACTTGGTAAAGAATGTGATTAAAGGCTCTTTTCCTATTTCAAAAGTTTTAGTTTTCGAGGGTAATTAGCTACGTATGTTGAAAAAATGAAGATATTAGACTATTTTATGATTGCAAATGGTAAAGAATGTGATTAAAGGCTCTTTTCCTATTTCAAAAGTTTTAGTTTTCGAGGGTAATAGCTACGTATGTTGAAAAAATGAAGATATTAGACTATTTTATGATTGCAAATGGTAAAGAATGTGATTAAAGGCTCTTTTCCTATTTCAAAAGTTTTAGTTTTCGAGGGTAATAGCTTTGTCTGTGGAAAAAATGAAGATATTAGACAATTTTATGATTGCACATGGTAAAGAATGTGATTAAAGGCTCTTTTCCTATGTCAAAAGTTTTAATTTTCGAGGGTAATAGCTACGTATGTTGAAAAAATTAAGATATTAGACTATTTTATGATTGCAAATGGTAAAGAAAGTGATTAAAGGCTCTTTTCCTATTTCAAAAGTTTTAGTTTTCGAGGGTAATAGCTACGTATGTTGAAAAAATGAAGATATTAGACTATTTTATGATTGCCCATGGTAAAGAATGTGATTTAAGGCTCTTTTCCTATTTCAAAAGTTATAGTTTTCGAGGGTAATAGCTACGTATGTTGAAAAAATGAAGATATTAGACAATTTTATGATTGCAAATGGTAAAGAATGTGATTAAAGGCTCTTTTCCTATGTCAAAAGTTTTAGTTTTCGAGGGTAATAGCTACGTATGTTGAAAAAATGAAGATATTAGACAATTTTATGCTTGCACATGGTAAAGAATTTGATTAAAGGCTCTTTTCCTATTTCAAAAGTTTTAGTTTTCGAGGGTAATAGCTACGTATGTTGAAAAAATGAAGATATTAGACACTTTTATGATTGCAAATGGTAAAGAATGTCATTAAAGGCTCTTTTTCTATTTCAAAAGTTTTAGTTTTCGAGGGTAATAGCTAAGTATACTGAAAAAATGAAGATATTAGACTATTTTATGATTGCAAATGGTAAAGAATGTGATTAAAGGCTCTTTTCCTATTTCAAAAGTTTTAGTTTTTGAGGGTAATAGCTACGTATGTTGAAAAAATGAAGATATTAGTCTATTTTATGATTGCAAATGGTAAAGAATGTGATTAAAGGCTCTTTTCCTATTTCAAAAGTTTTAGTTTTCGAGGGTAATAGCTACTTATGTTGAAAACATGAAGATATTAGACTATTTTATGATTGCACATGGTAAAGAATGTGATTAAAGGCTCTTTTCCTATTTCAAAAGTTTTAGTTTTCGAGGGTAATAGCTAAGTATGTTGAAAAAATGAAGATATTAGACTATTTTATGATTGCAAATGGCAAAGAATGTGATTAAAGGCTCTTTTCCTATGTCAAAAGTTTTAGTTTTCGACGGTAATAGCTAAGTATGTTGAAAAAATGAAGATATTAGACTATTTTATGATTGCACATTGTAAAGAATGTGATTAAAGGCTCTTTTCCTATTTCCAAAGTTTTAGTTTTCGAGGGTAATAGCTTTGTCTGTGGAAAAAATGAAGATATTAGACAATTTTATAATTGCACATGGTAAAGAATGTGATTAAAGGCTCTTTTCCTATGTCAAAAGTTTTAGTTTTCGAGGGTAATAGCTACGTATGTTGAAAAAATGAAGATATTAGACTATTTTATGATTGCAAATGGTAAAGAATGTGATTAAAGGCTCTTTTCCTATGTCAAAAGTTTTAGTTTTCGAGGGTAATAGCTACGTATGTTGAAAAAATGAAGATATTAGACAATTTTATGATTGCACATGGTAAAGAATGTGATTAAAGGATCTTTTCCTATTTCAAAAGTTTTAGTTTTCGAGGGTACTAGCTTTGTCTGTGGAAAAAATGAAGATATTAGACAATTTTATGATTGCACATGGTAAAGAATGTGATTAAAGGCTCTTTTCCTATTTCAAAAGTTTTAGTTTTCGAGGGTAATAGCTACGTATGTTGAAAAAATGAAGATATTAGACTGTTTTATGATTGCACATGGTAAAGAATGTGATTAAAGGCTCTTTTCCTATTTCAAAAGTCTTAGTTTTCGAGGGTAATAGCTACGTATGTTGAAAAAATGAAGATATTAGACTATTTTATGATTGCAAATGGTAAAGAATGTGATTAAAGGCTCTTTTCCTATTTCAAAAGTTTTAGTTTTCGAGGGTAATAGCTACGTATGTTGAAAAACTGAAGATAATAGACTATTTTATGATTGCAAATGGTAAAGAATGTGATTAAAGGCTCTTTTCCTATTTCAAAAGTTTTAGTTTTCAACGGTAATAGCTACGTATGTTGAAAAAATGAAGATATTAGACTATTTTATGATTGCACATGGTAAAGAATGTGATTAAAGGCTCTTTTCCTATTTCCAAAGTTTTAGTTTTCGAGGGTAATAGCTTTGTCTTTGGAAAAAATGAAGATATTAGACAATTTTATGATTGCACATGGTAAAGAATGTGATTAAAGGCTCTTTTCCTATGTCAAAAGTTTTAGTTTTCGAGGGTAATAGCTACGTATGTTGAAAAAATGAAGATATTAGACAATTTTATGATTGCACATGGTAAAGAATGTGATTAAAGGCTCTTTTCCTATTTGAAAAGTTTTAGTTTTAGAGGCTAGTAGCTTTGTCGGTGGAAAAAATGTAGATATTAGACAATTTTATGATTGCACATGGTAAAGAATGTGATTAAAGGCTCTTTTCCTATTTCAAAAGTTTTAGTTTTCGAGGGTAATAGCTACGTATGTTGAAAAAAGGAAGATATTAGACTGTTTTATGATTGCACATGGTAAAGAATGTGATTAAAGGCTCTTTTCCTATGTCAAAAGTTTGAGTTTTCGAGGGTAATAGCTACGAATGTTGAAAAAATGAAGATATTAGATTATTTTATGATTGCACTTGGTAAAGAATGTGATTAAAGGCTCTTTTCCTATTTCAAAAGTTTTAGTTTTCGAGGGTAATAGCTACGTATGTTGAAAAAATGAAGATATTAGACTATTTTATGATTGCAAATGGTAAAGAATGTGATTAAAGGCTCTTTTCCTATTCAAAAGTTTTAGTTTTCGAGGGTAATAGCTACGAATGTTGAAAAAATGAAGATATTAGATTATTTTATGATTGCACTGGTAAAGAATGTGATTAAAGGCTCTTTTCCTATTTCAAAAGTTTTAGTTTTCGAGGGTAATAGCTACGTATGTTGAAAAAATGAAGATATTAGACTATTTTATGATTGCAAATGGTAAAGAATGTGATTAAAGGCTCTTTTCCTATTTCAAAAGTTTTAGTTTTCGAGGGTAATAGCTACGTATGTTGAAAAAATGAAGATATTAGACTATTTTATGATTGCAAATGGTAAAGAATGTGATTAAAGGCTCTTTTCCTATTTCAAAAGTTTTAGTTTTCGAGGGTAATAGCTTTGTCTGTGGAAAAAATGAAGATATTAGACAATTTTATGATTGCACATGGTAAAGAATGTGATTAAAGGCTCTTTTCCTATTTCAAAAGTTTTAATTTTCGAGGGTAATAGCTACGTATGTTGAAAAAATTAAGATATTAGACTATTTTATGATTGCAAATGGTAAAGAATGTGATTAAAGGCTCTTTTCCTATTTCAAAAGTTTTAGTTTTCGAGGGTAATAGCTACGTATGTTGAAAAAATGAAGATATTAGACTATTTTATGATTGCCCATGGTAAAGAATGTGATTAAAGGCTCTTTTCCTATTTCAAAAGTTTTAGTTTTCGAGGGTAATAGCTTTGTCTGTGGAAAAAATGAAGATATTAGACAATTTTATGATTGCACATGGTAAAGAATGTGATTAAAGGCTCTTTTCCTATTTCAAAAGTTTTAGTTTTCGAGGGTAATAGCTACGTATGTTGAAAAAATGAAGATATTAGACTATTTTATGATTGCAAATGGTAAAGAATGTGATTAAAGGCTCTTTTCCTATTTCAAAAGTTTTAGTTTTCGAGGGTAATAGCTACGTATGTTGAAAAAATGAAGATAATAGACTATTTTATGATTGCAAATGGTAAAGAATGTGATTAAAGGCTCTTTTCCTATTTCAAAAGTTTTAGTTTTCGAGGGTAATAGCTACGTATGTTGAAAAAATGAAGATAATAGACTATTTTATGATTGCAAATGGTAAAGAATGTGATTAAAGGCTCTTTTCCTATTTCAAAAGTTTTAGTTTTCGAGGTAATAGCTACGTATGTTGAAAAAATGAAGATATTAGACTATTTTATGATTGCACATGGTAAAGAATGTGAATAAAGGCTCTTTTCCTATTTCAAAAGTTTTAGTTTTCGAGGGTAATAGCTTTGTCTGGAAAAAATGAAGATATTAGACAATTTTATGATTGCACATGGTAAAGAATGTGATTAAAGGCTCTTTTCCTATTTCAAAAGTTTTAGTTTTCGAGGGTAATAGCTACGTATGTTGAAAAAATGAAGATATTAGAAATTTTATGATTGCACATGGTAAAGAATGTGATTAAAGGCTCTTTTCCTATTTCAAAAGTTTTAGTTTTCGAGGGTAATAGCTTTGTTGTGGAAAAAATGAAGATATTAGACAATTTCATGATTGCACATGGTAAAGAATGTGATTAAAGGCTCTTTTCCTGTTTCAAAAGTTTTAGTTTTCGAGGGTAATAGCTACGTATGTTGAAAAAATGAAGATATTAGACAATTTTATGATTGCACATGGTAAAGAATGTGATTAAAGGCTCTTTTCCTATTTCAAAAGTTTTAGTTTTCGAGGGTAATAGCTTTGTCGTGGAAAAAATGAAGATATTAGACAATTTTATGATTGCACATGGTAAAGAATGTGATTAAAGGCTCTTTTCCTATTTCAAAAGTTTTAGTTTTCGAGGGTAATAGCTACGTATGTTGAAAAAATGAAGATATTAGACTGTTTTATGATTGCACATGGTAAAGAATGTGATTAAAGGCTCTTTTCCTATGTCAAAAGTTTTAGTTTTCGAGGGTAATAGCTACGTATGTTGAAAAAATGAAGATATTAGACTTATTTTATGATTGCACTGGTAAAGAATGTGATTAAAGGCTCTTTTCCTATTTCAAAAGTTTTAGTTTTCGAGGGTAATAGCTACGTATGTTGAAAAAATGAAGATATTAGACTATTTTATGATTGCAAATGGTAAAGAATGTGATTAAAGGCTCTTTTCCTATTTCAAAAGTTTTAGTTTTCGAGGGTAATAGCTACGTATGTTGAAAAAATGAAGATATTAGACTATTTTATGATTGCAAATGGTAAAGAATGTGATTAAAGGCTCTTTTCCTATTTCAAAAGTTTAGTTTTCGAGGGTAATAGCTACGTATGTTGAAAAAATGAAGATATTAGACTATTTTATGATTGCACATGGTAAAGAATGTGATTAAAGGCTCTTTTCCTATTTCAAAAGTTTTAGTTTTCGAGGGTAATAGCTACGTATGTTGAAAAAATGAAGATATTAGACAATTTTATGATTGCACATGGTAAAGAATGTGATTAAAGGCTCTTTTCCTATGTCAAAAGTTTTAGTTTTCGAGGGTAATAGCTACGTATGTTGAAAAAATGAAGATATTAGACTATTTTATGATTGCAAATGGTAAAGAATGTGATTAAAGGCTCTTTTCCTATTTCAAAAGTTTTAGTTTTCGAGGGTAATAGCTACGTATGTTGAAAAAATGAAGATATTAGACTATTTTATGATTGCATGGTAAAGAATGTGATTAAAGGCTCTTTTCCTATTTCAAAAGTTTTAGTTTTCGAGGGTAATAGCTTTGTCTGAAAAAATGAAGATATTAGACATTTTATGATTGCACATGGTAAAGAATGTGATTAAAGGCTCTTTTCCTATTTCAAAAGTTTTAGTTTTCGAGGGTAATAGCTACGTATGTTGAAAAAATGAAGATATTAGACTATTTTATGATTGCAAATGGTAAAGAATGTGATTAAAGGCTCTTTTCCTATTTCAAAAGTTTTAGTTTTCGAGGGTAATAGCTACGTATGTTGAAAAAATGAAGATATTAGACTATTTTATGATTGCAAATGGTAAAGAATGTGATTAAAGGCTCTTTTCCTATTTCAAAAGTTTTAGTTTTCGAGGGTAATAGCTACGTATGTTGAAAAAATGAAGATATTAGACTATTTTATGATTGCAAATGGTAAAGAATGTGATTAAAGGCTCTTTTCCTATTTCAAAAGTTTTAGTTTTCGAGGGTAATAGCTACGTATGTTGAAAAAATGAAGATATTAGACTATTTTATGATTGCAAATGGTAAAGAATGTGATTAAAGGCTCTTTTCCTATTTCAAAAGTTTTAGTTTTCGAGGGTAATAGCTTTGTCTGTGGAAAAAATGAAGATATTAGACAATTTTATGATTGCAAATGGTAAAGAATGTGATTAAAGGCTCTTTTCCTATTTCAAAAGTTTTAGTTTTCGAGGGTAATAGCTACGTATGTTGAAAAAATGAAGATATTAGACAATTTTATGATTGCACATGGTAAAGAATGTGATTAAAGGCTCTTTTCCTATTTCAAAAGTTTTAGTTTTCGAGGGTAATAGCTTTGTCTGTGGAAAAAATGAAGATATTAGACAATTTTATGATTGCACATGGTAAAGAATGTGATTAAAGGCTCTTTTTCTATTTCAAAAGTTTTAGGTTTTCGAGGGTAATAGCTACGTATGTTGAAAAAATGAAGATATTAGACAATTTTATGATTGCAAATGGTAAAGAATGTGATTAAAGGCTCTTTTCCTATTTCAAAAGTTTTAGTTTTCGAGGGTAATAGCTACGTATGTTGAAAAAATGAAGATATTAGACTATTTTATGATTGCAAATGGTAAAGAATGTGATTAAAGGCTCTTTTCCTATTTCAAAAGTTTTAGTTTTCGAGGGTAATAGCTACGTATGTTGAAAAAATGAAGATATTAGTCTATTTTATGATTGCAAATGGTAAAGAATGTGATTAAAGGCTCTTTTCCTATTTCAAAAGTTTTAGTTTTCGAGGGTAATAGCTACGTATGTTGAAAAAATGAAGATATTAGACTATTTTATGATTGCAAATGGTAAAGAATGTGATTAAAGGCTCTTTTCCTATTTCAAAAGTTTTAGTTTTCGAGGGTAATAGCTACGTATGTTGAAAAAATGAAGATATTAGACAATTTTATGATTGCAAATGGTAAAGAATGTGATTAAAGGCTCTTTTCCTATGTCAAAAGTTTTAGTTTTCGAGGGTAATAGCTACGTATGTTGAAAAAATGAAGATATTAGACAATTTTATGATTGCACATGGTAAAGAATGTGATTAAAGGCTCTTTTCCTATTTCAAAAGTTTTAGTTTTCGAGGGTAATAGCTACGTATGTTGAAAAAATGAAGATATTAGACAATTTTATGATTGCAAATGGTAAAGAATGTGATTAAAGGCTCTTTTCCTATTTCAAAAGTTTTAGTTTTCGAGGGTAATAGCTACGTATGTTGAAAAAATGAAGATATTAGACTATTTTATGATTGCAAATGGTAAAGAATGTGATTAAAGGCTCTTTTCCTATTTCAAAAGTTTTAGTTTTCGAGGGTAATAGCTACGTATGTTGAAAAAATGAAGATATTAGACTATTTTATGATTGCACATGGTAAAGAATGTGATTAAAGGCTCTTTTCCTATTTCAAAAGTTTTAGTTTTCGAGGGTAATAGCTACGTATGTTGAAAAAATGAAGATATTAGACTATTTTATGATTGCAAATGGTAAAGAATGTGATTAAAGGCTCTTTTCCTATTTCAAAAGTTTTAGTTTTCGAGGGTAATAGCTACGTATGTTGAAAAAATGAAGATATTAGACTATTTTATGATTGCACATGGTAAAGAATGTGATTAAAGGCTCTTTTCCTATTTCAAAAGTTTTAGTTTTCGAGGGTAATAGCTACGTATGTTGAAAAAATGAAGATATTAGACTATTTTATGATTGCACATGGTAAAGAATGTGATTAAAGGCTCTTTTCCTATGTCAAAAGTTTTAGTTTTCGAGGGTAATAGCTACGTATGTTGAAAAAATGAAGATATTAGACTATTTTATGATTGCAAATGGTAAAGAATGTGATTAAAGGCTCTTTTCCTATGTCAAAAGTTTTAGTTTTCGAGGGTAATAGCTACGTATGTTGAAAAAATGAAGATATTAGACAATTTTATGATTGCACATGGTAAAGAATGTGATTAAAGGCTCTTTTCCTATTTCAAAAGTTTTAGTTTTCGAGGGTAATAGCTTTGTCTGCGGAAAAAATGAAGATATTAGACAATTTTATGATTGCACATGGTAAAGAATGTGATTAAAGGCTCTTTTCCTATTTCAAAAGTTTTAGTTTTCGAGGGTAATAGCTACGTATGTTGAAAAAATGAAGATATTAGACTATTTTATGATTGCACATGGTAAAGAATGTGATTAAAGGCTCTTTTCCTATTTCAAAAGTTTTAGTTTTCGAGGGTAATAGCTACGTATGTTGAAAAAATGAAGATATTAGACTATTTTATGATTGTAAATGGTAAAGAATGTGATTAAAGGCTCTTTTCCTATTTCAAAAGTTTTAGTTTTCGAGGGTAATAGCTACGTATGTTGAAAAAATGAAGATATTAGACTATTTTATGATTGCAAATGGTAAAGAATGTGATTAAAGGCTCTTTTCCTATTTCAAAAGTTTTAGTTTTCGAGGGTAATAGCTACGTATCTTGAAAAAATGAAGATATTAGACTATTTTATGATTGCACATGGTAAAGAATGTGATTAAAGGCTCTTTTCCTATTTCAAAAGTTTTAGTTTTGGAGGGTAATAGCTACGTATGTTGAAAAAATGAAGATATTAGACAATTTTATGATTGCACATGGTAAAGAATGTGATTAAAGGCTCTTTTCCTATTTCAAAAGTTTTAGTTTTCGAGGGTAATAGCTACGTATGTTGAAAAAATGAAGATATTAGACAATTTTATGATTGCACATGGTAAAGAATGTGATTAAAGGCTCTTTTCCTATTTCAAAAGTTTTAGTTTTCGAGGCTAGTAGCTTTGTCGGTGGAAAAAATGTAGATATTAGACAATTTTATGATTGCACATGGTAAAGAATGTGATTAAAGGCTCTTTTCCTATTTCAAAAGTTTTAGTTTTCGAGGGTAATAGCTTTGTCGGTGGAAAAAATGAGATATTAGACAATTTTATGATTGCACATGGTAAAGAATGTGATTAAAGGCTCTTTTCCTATTTCAAAAGTTTTAGTTTTCGAGGGTAATAGCTACGTATGTTGAAAAAATGAAGATATTAGACTTTTTATGATTGCACACTTGGTAAAGAATGTGATTAAAGGCTCTTTTCCTATTTCAAAAGTTTTAGTTTTCGAGGGTAATAGCTACGAATGTTGAAAAAATGAAGATATTAGATTATTTTATGATTGCACTGGTAAAGAATGTGATTAAAGGCTCTTTTCCTATTTCAAAAGTTTTAGTTTTCGAGGGTAATAGCTACGTATGTTGAAAAAATGAAGATATTAGACTATTTTATGATTGCACAATGGTAAAGAATGTGATTAAAGGCTCTTTTCCTATTTCAAAAGTTTTAGTTTTCGAGGGTAATAGCTACGTATGTTGAAAAAATGAAGATATTAGACAATTTTATGATTGCACATGGTAAAGAATGTGATTAAAGGCTCTTTTCCTATTTCAAAAGTTTTAGTTTTCGAGGGTAATAGCTACGTATGTTGAAAAAATGAAGATATTAGACATTTTATGATTGCACATGGTAAAGAATGTGATTAAAGGCTCTTTTCCTATTTCAAAAGTTTTAGTTTTCGAGGGTAATAGCTACGTATGTTGAAAAAATGAAGATATTAGACTATTTTATGATTGCACATGGTAAAGAATGTGATTAAAGGCTCTTTTCCTATTTCAAAAGTTTTAGTTTTCGAGGGTAATAGCTACGAAGATATTAGACAATTTTATGATTGCACATGGTAAAGAATGTGATTAAAGGCTCTTTTCCTATTTCAAAAGTTTTAGTTTTCGAGGGTAATAGCTACGTATGTTGAAAAAATGAAGATATTAGACTATTTTATGATTGCAAATGGTAAAGAATGTGATTAAAGGCTCTTTTCCTATTTCAAAAGTTTTAGTTTTCGAGGGTAATAGCTACGTATGTTGAAAAAATGAAGATATTAGACTATTTTATGATTGCAAATGGTAAAGAATGTGATTAAAGGCTCTTTTCCTATTTCAAAAGTTTTAGTTTTCGAGGGTAATAGCTTTGTCTGTGGAAAAAATGAAGATATTAGACTATTTTATGATTGCAAATGGTAAAGAATGTGATTAAAGGCTCTTTTCCTATTTCAAAAGTTTTAGTTTTCGAGGGTAATAGCTACGTATGTTGAAAAAATGAAGATATTAGACTATTTTATGATTGCAAATGGTAAAGAATGTGATTAAAGGCTCTTTTCCTATTTCAAAAGTTTTAGTTTTCGAGGGTAATAGCTACGTATGTTGAAAAAATGAAGATATTAGACAATTTTATGATTGCACATGGTAAAGAATGTGATTAAAGGCTCTTTTCCTATTTCAAAAGTTTTAGTTTTCGAGGGTAATAGCTTTGTCTGTGGAAAAAATGAAGATATTAGACAATTTTATGATTGCACATGGTAAAGAATGTGATTAAAGGCTCTTTTCCTATTTCAAAAGTTTTAGTTTTCGAGGGTAATAGCTACGTATGTTGAAAAAATGAAGATATTAGACAATTTTATGATTGCACATGGTAAAGAATGTGATTAAAGGCTCTTTTCCTATTTCAAAAGTTTTAGTTTTCGAGGGTAATAGCTACGTATGTTGAAAAAATGAAGATATTAGACTTTTTATGATTGCACATGGTAAAGAATGTGATTAAAGGCTCTTTTCCTATTTCAAAAGTTTTAGTTTTCGAGGGTAATAGCTACGTATGTTGAAAAAATGAAGATATTAGACTATTTTATGATTGCAAATGGTAAAGAATGTGATTAAAGGCTCTTTTCCTATTTCAAAAGTTTTAGTTTTCGAGGGTAATAGCTACGTATGTTGAAAAAATGAAGATATTAGACTATTTTATGATTGCAAATGGTAAAGAATGTGATTAAAGGCTCTTTTCCTATTTCAAAAGTTTTAGTTTTCGAGGGTAATAGCTTTGTCTGTGGAAAAAATGAAGATATTAGACAATTTTATGATTGCACATGGTAAAGAATGTGATTAAAGGCTCTTTTCCTATTTCAAAAGTTTTAGTTTTCGAGGGTAATAGCTACGTATGTTGAAAAAATGAAGATATTAGACAATTTTATGATTGCACATGGTAAAGAATGTGATTAAAGGCTCTTTTCCTATTTCAAAAGTTTTAGTTTTCGAGGGTAATAGCTACGTATGTTGAAAAAATGAAGATATTAGACTTTTTATGATTGCACATGGTAAAGAATGTGATTAAAGGCTTTTTTCCTATTTCAAAAGTTTTAGTTTTCGAGGGTAATAGCTACGTATGTTGAAAAAATGAAGATATTAGACTATTTTATGATTGCACTGGTAAAGAATGTGATTAAAGGCTCTTTTCCTATTTCAAAAGTTTTAGTTTTCGAGGGTAATAGCTACGTATGTTGAAAAAATGAAGATATTAGACTATTTTATGATTGCAAATGGTAAAGAATGTGATTAAAGGCTCTTTTCCTATTTCAAAAGTTTTAGTTTTCGAGGGTAATAGCTACGTATGTTGAAAAAATGAAGATATTAGACTATTTTATGATTGCAAATGGTAAAGAATGTGATTAAAGGCTCTTTTCCTATTTCAAAAGTTTTAGTTTTCGAGGGTAATAGCTACGTATGTTGAAAAAATGAAGATATTAGACTATTTTATGATTGCACATGGTAAAGAATGTGATTAAAGGCTCTTTTCCTATTTCAAAAGTTTTAGTTTTCGAGGGTAATAGCTACGTATGTTGAAAAAATGAAGATATTAGACAATTTTATGATTGCACATGGTAAAGAATGTGATTAAAGGCTCTTTTCCTATGTCAAAAGTTTTAGTTTTCGAGGGTAATAGCTACGTATGTTGAAAAAATGAAGATATTAGACTATTTTATGATTGCAAATGGTAAAGAATGTGATTAAAGGCTCTTTTCCTATTTCAAAAGTTTTAGTTTTCGAGGGTAATAGCTACGTATGTTGAAAAAATGAAGATATTAGACTATTTTATGATTGCATGGTAAAGAATGTGATTAAAGGCTCTTTTCCTATTTCAAAAGTTTTAGTTTTCGAGGGTAATAGCTACGTTGTTGAAAAAATGAAGATATTAGACTATTTTATGATTGCACATGGTAAAGAATGTGATTAAAGGCTCTTTTCCTATTTCAAAAGTTTTAGTTTTCGAGGGTAATAGCTACGTATGTTGAAAAAATGAAGATATTAGACTATTTTATGATTGCAAATGGTAAAGAATGTGATTAAAGGCTCTTTTCCTATTTCAAAAGTTTTAGTTTTCGAGGGTAATAGCTACGTATGTTGAAAAAATGAAGATATTAGACTATTTTATGATTGCAAATGGTAAAGAATGTGATTAAAGGCTCTTTTCCTATTTCAAAAGTTTTAGTTTTCGAGGGTAATAGCTACGTATGTTGAAAAAATGAAGATATTAGACTATTTTATGATTGCAAATGGTAAAGAATGTGATTAAAGGCTCTTTTCCTATTTCAAAAGTTTTAGTTTTCGAGGGTAATAGCTACGTATGTTGAAAAAATGAAGATATTAGACTATTTTATGATTGCAAATGGTAAAGAATGTGATTAAAGGCTCTTTTCCTATTTCAAAAGTTTTAGTTTTCGAGGGTAATAGCTTTGTCTGTGGAAAAAATGAAGATATTAGACAATTTTATGATTGCAAATGGTAAAGAATGTGATTAAAGGCTCTTTTCCTATTTCAAAAGTTTTAGTTTTCGAGGGTAATAGCTACGTATGTTGAAAAAATGAAGATATTAGACAATTTTATGATTGCACATGGTAAAGAATGTGATTAAAGGCTCTTTTCCTATTTCAAAAGTTTTAGTTTTCGAGGGTAATAGCTTTGTCTGTGGAAAAAATGAAGATATTAGACAATTTTTGTGATTGCACATGGTAAAGAATGTGATTAAAGGCTCTTTTTCTATTTCAAAAGTTTTAGTTTTCGAGGGTAATAGCTACGTATGTTGAAAAAATGAAGATATTAGACAATTTTATGATTGCAAATGGTAAAGAATGTGATTAAAGGCTCTTTTCCTATTTCAAAAGTTTTAGTTTTCGAGGGTAATAGCTACGTATGTTGAAAAAATGAAGATATTAGACTATTTTATGATTGCAAATGGTAAAGAATGTGATTAAAGGCTCTTTTCCTATTTCAAAAGTTTTAGTTTTCGAGGGTAATAGCTACGTATGTTGAAAAAATGAAGATATTAGACTATTTTATGATTGCAAATGGTAAAGAATGTGATTAAAGGCTCTTTTCCTATTTCAAAAGTTTTAGTTTTCGAGGGTAATAGCTACGTATGTTGAAAAAATGAAGATATTAGACTATTTTATGATTGCACATGGTAAAGAATGTGATTAAAGGCTCTTTTCCTATTTCAAAAGTTTTAGTTTTCGAGGGTAATAGCTACGTATGTTGAAAAAATGAAGATATTAGACAATTTTATGATTGCAAATGGTAAAGAATGTGATTAAAGGCTCTTTTCCTATGTCAAAAGTTTTAGTTTTCGAGGGTAATAGCTACGTATGTTGAAAAAATGAAGATATTAGACAATTTTATGATTGCACATGGTAAAGAATGTGATTAAAGGCTCTTTTCCTATTTCAAAAGTTTTAGTTTTCGAGGCTAGTAGCTTTGTCGGTGGAAAAAATGTAGATATTAGACAATTTTATGATTGCACATGGTAAAGAATGTGATTAAAGGCTCTTTTCCTATTTCAAAAGTTTTAGTTTTCGAGGGTAATAGCTACGTATGTTGAAAAAATGAAGATATTAGACTTTTTATGATTGCACATGGTAAAGAATGTGATTAAAGGCTCTTTTCCTATTTCAAAAGTTTTAGTTTTCGAGGGTAATAGCTACGATGTTGAAAAAATGAAGATATTAGACTATTTTATGATTGCACTTGGTAAAGAATGTGATTAAAGGCTCTTTTCCTATTTCAAAAGTTTAGTTTTCGAGGGTAATAGCTACGTATGTTGAAAAAATGAAGATATTAGACTATTTTATGATTGCAAATGGTAAAGAATGTGATTAAAGGCTCTTTTCCTATTTCAAAAGTTTTAGTTTTCGAGGGTAATAGCTACGTATGTTGAAAAAATGAAGATATTAGACTATTTTATGATTGCACATGGTAAAGAATGTGATTAAAGGCTCTTTTCCTATTTCAAAAGTTTTAGTTTTCGAGGGTAATAGCTTTGTCTGGAAAAAATGAAGATATTAGACAATTTTACGATTGCACATGGTAAGGAATGTGATTAAAGGCTCTTTTCCTATTTTAAAAGTTTTAGTTTTCGAGGGTAATAGCTACGTATGTTGAAAAAATGAAGATATTAGACTATTTTATGATTGCACATGGTAAAGAATGTGATTAAAGGCTCTTTTCCTATTTCAAAAGTTTTAGTTTTCGAGGGTAATAGCTACGTATGTTGAAAAAATGAAGATATTAGACAATTTTATGATTGCACATGGTAAAGAATGTGATTAAAGGCTCTTTTCCTATTTCAAAAGTTTTAGTTTTCGAGGGTAATAGCTACGTATGTTGAAAAAATGAAGATATTAGACAATTTTATGATTGCACATGGTAAAGAATGTGATTAAAGGCTCTTTTCCTATTTCAAAAGTTTTAGTTTTCGAGGGTAATAGCTACGTATGTTGAAAAAATGAAGATATTAGACATTTTATGATTGCAAATGGTAAAGAATGTGATTAAAGGCTCTTTTCCTATTTCAAAAGTTTTAGTTTTCGAGGGTAATAGCTACGTATGTTGAAAAAATGAAGATATTAGACTATTTTATGATTGCAAATGGTAAAGAATGTGATTAAAGGCTCTTTTCCTATTTCAAAAGTTTTAGTTTTCGAGGGTAATAGCTACGTATGTTGAAAAAATGAAGATATTAGACTATTTTATGATTGCAAATGGTAAAGAATGTGATTAAAGGCTCTTTTCCTATTTCAAAAGTTTTAGTTTTCGACGGTAATAGCTACGTATGTTGAAAAAATGAAGATATTAGACTATTTTATGATTGCACATGGTAAAGAATGTGATTAAAGGCTCTTTTCCTATTTCAAAAGTTTTAGTTTTCGAGGGTAATAGCTTTGTCTGTGGAAAAAATGAAGATATTAGACAATTTTATGATTGCACATGGTAAAGAATGTGATTAAAGGCTCTTTTCCTATTTCAAAAGTTTTAGTTTTCGAGGGTAATAGCTTTGTCTGTGGAAAAAATGAAGATATTAGACAATTTTATGATTGCACATGGTAAAGAATGTGATTAAAGGCTCTTTTCCTATTTCAAAAGTTTTAGTTTTCGAGGGTAGTAGCTTTGTTGAAAAAATGAAGATATTAGACAATTTTATGATTGCACATGGTAAAGAATGTGATTAAAGGCTCTTTTCCTATTTCAAAAGTTTTAGTTTTCGAGGGTAATAGCTACGTATGTTGAAAAAATGAAGATATTAGACTAATTTTATGATTGCACATGGTAAAGAATGTGATTAAAGGCTCTTTTCCTATTTCAAAAGTTTTAGTTTTCGAGGGTAATAGCTACGTATGTTGAAAAAATGAAGATATTAGACTATTTTATGATTGCAAATGGTAAAGAATGTGATTAAAGGCTCTTTTCCTATTTCAAAAGTTTTAGTTTTCGAGGGTAATAGCTACGTTGTTGAAAAAATGAAGATATTAGACTATTTTATGATTGCACATGGTAAAGAATGTGATTAAAGGCTCTTTTCCTATTTCAAAAGTTTTAGTTTTCGAGGGTAATAGCTACGTATGTTGAAAAAATGAAGATATTAGACAATTTTATGATTGCACATGGTAAAGAATGTGATTAAAGGCTCTTTTCCTATTTCAAAAGTTTTAGTTTTCGAGGGTAATAGCTACGTATGTTGAAAAAATGAAGATATTAGACAATTTTATGATTGCACATGGTAAAGAATGTGATTAAAGGCTCTTTTCCTATTTCAAAAGTTTTAGTTTTCGAGGGTAATAGCTACGTGTGGAAAAAATGAAGATATTAGACAATTTTATGATTGCACATGGTAAAGAATGTGATTAAAGGCTCTTTTCCTATTTCAAAAGTTTTAGTTTTCGAGGGTAATAGCTACGTATGTTGAAAAAATGAAGATATTAGACTATTTTATGATTGCACATGGTAAAGAATGTGATTAAAGGCTCTTTTCCTATTTCAAAAGTTTTAGTTTTCGAGGGTAATAGCTACGTATGTTGAAAAAATGAAGATATTAGACTATTTTATGATTGCAAATGGTAAAGAATGTGATTAAAGGCTCTTTTCCTATTTCAAAAGTTTTAGTTTTCGAGGGTAATAGCTACGTATGTTGAAAAAATGAAGATATTAGACTATTTTATGATTGCAAATGGTAAAGAATGTGATTAAAGGCTCTTTTCCTATTTCAAAAGTTTTAGTTTTCGAGGGTAATAGCTACGTATGTTGAAAAAATGAAGATATTAGACAATTTTATGATTGCACATGGTAAAGAATGTGATTAAAGGCTCTTTTCCTATTTCAAAAGTTTTAGTTTTCGAGGGTAATAGCTACGTATGTTGAAAAAATGAAGATATTAGACAATTTTATGATTGCACATGGTAAAGAATGTGATTAAAGGCTCTTTTCCTATTTCAAAAGTTTTAGTTTTCGAGGGTAATAGCTACGTATGTTGAAAAAATGAAGATATTAGACTATTTTATGATTGCAAATGGTAAAGAATGTGATTAAAGGCTCTTTTCCTATTTCAAAAGTTTTAGTTTTCGAGGGTAATAGCTACGTATGTTGAAAAAATGAAGATATTAGACAATTTTATGATTGCACATGGTAAAGAATGTGATTAAAGGCTCTTTTCCTATTTCAAAAGTTTTAGTTTTCGAGGGTAATAGCTTTGTCTGTGGAAAAAATGAAGATATTAGACAATTTTATGATTGCACATGGTAAAGAATGTGATTAAAGGCTCTTTTCCTATTTCAAAAGTTTTAGTTTTCGAGGGTAATAGCTACGTATGTTGAAAAAATGAAGATATTAGACAATTTTATGATTGCAAATGGTAAAGAATGTGATTAAAGGCTCTTTTCCTATTTCAAAAGTTTTAGTTTTCGAGGGTAATAGCTACGTATGTTGAAAAAATGAAGATATTAGACTATTTTATGATTGCAAATGGTAAAGAATGTGATTAAAGGCTCTTTTCCTATTTCAAAAGTTTTAGTTTTCGAGGGTAATAGCTACGTATGTTGAAAAAATGAAGATATTAGACTATTTTATGATTGCAAATGGTAAAGAATGTGATTAAAGGCTCTTTTCCTATTTCAAAAGTTTTAGTTTTCGAGGGTAATAGCTACGTATGTTGAAAAAATGAAGATATTAGACTATTTTATGATTGCAAATGGTAAAGAATGTGATTAAAGGCTCTTTTCCTATTTCAAAAGTTTTAGTTTTCGATGGTAATAGCTTTGCCTGTGGAAAAAATGAAGATATTAGACAATTTTATGATTGCACATGGTAAAGAAT
>NW_027064346.1:0-7500 GCF_032884065.1 Artemia franciscana
GAATTATAAATAAAGATTGCAGCCTCTCATATATCCATAATAGTGGAGCAGTTTCTGAATTGGCCCATTGTATGTGTTCACCCCTAACTCATACCTCAGATGTTCATTTCGACGATGAGGAAAGAGACTATGGTCATCTCCCTTTTAATTTACATCTATCTATTAGCTTTACAATCAGTTTCAGTGCTCCTCCTAAGCAAAAAAAATTGATTTGCAATCGTGATTGGGATAACAAAAATTGGTCACTCTATTTTTTTTACTCTCGCTTTTCTGCTATCTACTATTTCAGTGCCTTGTCATTTTCTTGGCACTAGTTATTTCGTCAGTGATGCTCGTGGTAAGTTAAACTCTTAGTACAGTAATATAGTTTCTTCAGCTAAACAAGCTGAAGGACTGGCTGTTCCGTTGATTCGCGCGTCACTTAACACCCGTAAGACATTTCGGAAGTGTGATCAGGAACTTAAGAAAGTGAAGAGCCAAGCCAAGTTTTGGTTGAAAATGTGGATTGCTTGCGGTAGACCTTCTAGTGGGCAACTTCTTAGGATCAAGTAGAGAACAAAATCGGCTTATAAGCGTCATCTTCGTGCAGTTCGGGTTTCGGGCACTGAATTCCCGACTAATGGTAAACAGTGGCAACATGTGCTGAATGTGCCAAAACTCGAAGAACCTTCTTCTAGTGATATTATTTCAAGATTGTCGTGGTTTAAACATTTTACGCGCATCTTTTCCCCTATTAATTATGATGTTCATAGTGGTTTGACGGCTTTAGTCGCGAAGGTTCTTCCTAAATGTGTGAGCCAAAGACATGTTATACCTGTTGGTAAATCAAATATTGTGAAATCTCTTTGACGGTTAAAATCAAAGTCTTTTGATCTTGATGGTATTTGTGCGGCTCATCTTGATTCATGGTCAGCTGAACTTCTGTCGCATCTTCAGTTATTATTTCAGATGTGCCTTTCAAGGTCTTTCGTTCCTGATATATTTTTATGTGGAAGTGTTACTTCTGTATTAAAGAAAGGTAAAGATATAATTCTTGTAGCTTGTACAGCCGATTACCGTCACCTGTACTATAAGTAAATTATTTGAGCATGTTATACTTCCACATATTGATGAATTTGTTAATTATGAGGCTAACCAGTTGGGCATAGGATCAGGTCTGAGCTGTCAAGATGCTCCTCGTGTTTTAGCGCAGCTTATTAAGGAGCCACTCGGAGTAGTTATAGTCTTTATTTTGGCACCTTTGATACATCTAGAGCATTCGATAGTGTTTGCCATGCTCAGGCTTGGTATGCTCTTAGTCAGCTTAGTGTGATACATCTGTGATTCTGGTTTTTAAGTTTTGGTATTCAAATTCTTATTTAAGATTAATTTCAGGAAATGGTTATTTTTTTTTACATATACCAGTCAAGTGTGGAGTTATACAAGGGGGAGCTCTCTCTCCTTATATCTTTAATGCTTCTATTGAAAACATTTTTGCTGGTATACGTTATTCTTGTTTTACAGGATTCACTGACGTGTCGTACTTAGCTTATGCTGACGACTTGCTGCTCATATGCCAAACTGAGGCCGGCTTAGCACGTTCTGTCTGTTCCGCCACTAATGTATTTGCAAGAATTAGATTATTGCTGAATTTAGATAAATTCAAATTTCTTATATTTAATGGGGTTAGTTCGTCTCACTTTTTGGATGGTGTTTCTTTTCCGTACCACTAGTCACTCCTATTCGATGGCTTGGGATTTCTGTTTGCTATTGTAAATATCAAGTAACGGATATTGTTCTTTAAATGGAAAAATTAAGTTCAAATATAGTTGATGAAGCGCCAATCCATCTTGGTCCTAAAAATCTTCTTATCCGCCTCGTTTGCTAAATTGGTATTTGTTTTTTTTTGTATATGTGATTTTTGTGTTATTTGTTTTTGTGTTTTTTGTGTTCTTTGTGTTATTTGTAGGTCTTTGTTTTTCTCCTTGTCCTCCACTTTTTCCCTTCTATAAGTGGGTAAGAAATAAATTATTATTATCATTATTCTTATTAAATCTCGTCAAAAGTTTACATGGTTTATATGTTAAAAAAGTATAAACATCCTTTGCAATTTTATTAGTAAAGAAACCAGGCTAACACCTCTATATATACAACATTAAGTTGTATCACCTCTCTTATCAAGGGGTGAAATAAAAGTTTGCCTAAATGGCTATTTTTTAATCCTTTTATTACTGTGTCTAAATATTTCTGTCACGAAAGGGTCACAAGGTTCTCCGTTCTTTTTTATTTAGTTTCCTTTAACTATATTACGGTTTAGCATATTCTCAGAATGCTCTAAATATCTCTCTCTAATTTTGTCAATAATTTCTAAGACCACTTTTTATTCTAAGACCGTTTTTTCTTTGCTCAATTTTTCTTTAGTTTTGTCTCTATTACTGATATGGGCGTGTTGCTTTTTCTGTGGGGGGGGGGTCTAATTTAAGATTCGCTTTTTCCTCTTAGGTTTGTAAAATGTCAGTGTCATATTTTACTATTGTTCTTTTAGGCCTCATAATATCGGTTTTAGTCAGTTTTATCGATGGCCCTCCTCTGAAAAACCTATACATTCATTTTTAAGGCTTTCGAAGCTTTCCTTGCATTCGTTTTATTTTCATAAATTTTATTGTTAAAACACTTCCTGTACGAGCCTCTCTTCTCTAATAAACTTAGAGCATTTTCTCTTATATTCATAGCTGTGAATCTAAACTTACCTCCCTAATCAACCATTCGATGCTTTGCATTTTAATTTTCCAACATTATTACAATAAATTTCCTAAACTGTCAAATTTTAGATTATTTAACATAATTATGAACCATCTCCGGAAGTTTTCTATAAAATTCTGATTTTGGAGTCAACTAACATCTTAGCTTCCCAGAAATTAGTTAGCTTACCTATATGTCTTCTTCGAAAAAGCCAAAAGCACGACTATATGTTGATCTTTATTTTTAACATTAATAAGAACACTCATATATACTGCTATATCTTGTAAGGATGTTGCCAGTTTTTGGTTTACAATGACTTAATTAATAAGGTTGGTAGTCTAATCTTAATGTGAGTATCATGCTAGCTTTTGGACCATTTTTTGATCAAATATTATGTTGGCTATAACGAAGTTGCTATTCCTGGAATACCAAAGCACTCTACAACTGTCGCTCTTTTTTCAAGACCAATATTAACTACGGTAAGATTCCATTATTCCTATTCAAACTAACCAGGACATTATAAAATAGGAAAATAAAATAAAATACAAATACAGATAAATAAAAATACCAATAAATAAAAACATTGGATCCTCTCTATGTCTTCTCAGGACAGCAAGAAAATTTCATTCGAATCATTAGTGTCTCACTCAGTTGGTTCTATAGGTGCATATACTACTATTAACAATACGACGCACTTTTTATTGATAAAGGAGCACCTGAAATCCTTTTATTTCTCAATTCCCATCAAATGTACTATTGGGTCATAAACTCAGTGACTATTATTTTATTATTAATATCTTTTCGACTTCTACAGGACTTGACAGCATCTTTACGTGAGCCCTGCTCTCACCTTGTAAGCCCTATCCTCTTTGCCTAGTTATAGTTACTTTATATGATCCAGTTTCATTTTTCCTACTCCAAATAGTATTTTTTTTTCCGAGATTCCAAATAATTCAACTTTGAAGCGTTTGTATTAGTCGGTCAAAATTGCAATACGGTTGTTGTTTTTGACGTTGTGAAATTCCAATCTTTACATTTTTAGCCTAACAAAGCTTTAGTTTCTGAGCTGCCAATAATAATATATAGCTTCGGGATACATCAATATCTTCTTGATAAGTTAAAAAAATTACTCATTTTTAAATCATTCTAACTAGATTATGCAAACATGAAAACATATTCACTGAATATATTTTGTATTCATTTAAAAGGATTAATTAAAAGGTGAAAAGATATTAATACAAATTTATGGGTACCTGATGAAAACATCATTTCATAGTATATAATAGGATATTCCATGAGGTGTGATTAATCGATTAATGATTAATAACAAATAAATTGCCCGAATTAATAATTCTATTTTTTTTTGTCAAAAATTCTTGAAACCAGATTTACGTTAAGATTGGTAATGTTTGTAAATACTGGCCAAAAAGCACCTCCTCCTTCCCTCAGTCATCATTTATAGCAGCAAGTACATCAACACATCCATATAATTTTTCCTGGATTTATTTGTTTCTGAAAATACCGATTTTGTAAATTATTGTTTTCCGCTGTGTCGAAAATAATGCATTAATGATAATTTTTTTTTGTCGGAGCCGCAACAATAAGACACAAGAAAAATCAAACAAAACTGATTAGCTTAATTCAGTAACAATAGTTTCAAATCAAACTGCAAGATTGAAAATATCTTGATTCAGTTCAAGATCTATAGCTAAGAGTTGGGCTATATTCTCTTTAAAATTCCCTGCCCTGTTATTTAGTTTATTATCTTTTTCAAGAATTTGTATTATTTCACCCAATATATCTGTATATCTAAATCTAAATACACATATACATTAATTTATATATATATATATATATTTATATTTATATTTTTATTTTTATATATATATATATATATATATATATATATATATATATATATATATATATATATATATATTTATATATATATATATATATATATATATATATATATATATATATATATATATATATATATATATATATTTATATATATATATATATATAAATATAAATATATATATATATATATATATATATATATATATATATATATATATATATATATATATATATATATATATATATATATATATATATATATATAAATATATATATATATCTATATATATATATATATATATATAAATATATATATATATATAAATATATATATATATATATATATATATATATATATATATATATATATATATATATATATATATATATATAATATAAATATAAATATAAATATATATATATATATATATATATATATATATATATATATATATATATATATATATATATAAATATATATATATATATATATATATATATATATATATATATATATATATATATATATATATATATATATATATATATATATATATATATATATATATATATATATATATATATATATATATATATATATATAGCTACAGAAAAAGAGCATAATAATAATTGGAGGTATTCCTACTTAGTTTGAAAATCTGATTTGTCTCTTATTTCTTAATATATTTACGATTATACAATTCTTAACTTGGCGAATTAGGACCTCCTTTTTCAGTTTCCTTGAAATATTAACTGCCTTACAACTTTCCACTTCCGCTTATAAAAATTTTAAACTATTTAACAATAACTTTGTTGCAAGGGGTACTTTATTTTAGTTTAAATAACAAAAAATTCATTAGCCTAATTATCAAATTACAAATTAATCCATGGTTTATTCTTTTTTCAAGTTAATTGTTTTTTTTTTCGATATTAAACACCTATAAGAGATAAAAATAAACAATCACCGAGGACTGACTTATCTAGCAATATTTTTAAGCAGCAAATTTTTCTTCAAGAAACTCCTAACTGTGTAAAACGAAAAAGCATTCATTAATCGACACAATACATTTATAGAAATTATAAAAAAGTAATTATATTAATGAATGACTGAAAGTAAATACTTAAATGTATCATAATCGGTTGGCAAAAACCTAATTCCAGTGTTTTTCAAAATAATTTCAAAAAAATTGCGTCTTGAGAGTGTTTCTAGGGATTCCTTATTATATCCTTTTTTATTTACAAAAGAAGCTTCACATTCTGGAAAATAATATACACTATGGAATATATATCCACGATCTCGTAAAAACTCTATTATGCTTTCTAAGTTAGTCATGTTGTCTTGATAGGCGACTACAATTGTACTAATACTCATTTTTTCAAAAGGTATTGTTTCCAAGACATTAAGTTCATCTCCATTATTACTCAAAAAAAGGACATCAATTTTTGTCAAATTTAGTATTTTCATTACATCTGGAAGTGTCAGGCAACGAATAATTCTGGATTCAGCTGATTTGGAATGCGTTACAAATTGGTGATAAGACGTATAATCATCGGCCTGAAGTGTTGAACGCTCACCTCCTGAATTTTCTTTACCTAGAACAGTAACAGAGTTTAGTTTAAGTTTAGAAACACATAATTCACAAAGGAATTTCATACATCGTTTAAACTATTAGACTATTAAATTAATAAAAGAGGTTTTTATTTTCAGGTTAGTTCACAAGAAGGCATCTGCTTCTCAAAAAGGAGTGAAGTAAAATAGAAAATTATAATTGAGATCGAAGTCAATGAAATTTAGTTTTATAACGACCCGCATAATATTATAACAAAAACAGTTTTTTTTTCAAAAGTAAAGAGTGGAGATATGTATTCAGCAGAAGAAAAAAAAATATTTATGTGAAGTTTCACATTTGGAAGGTGTTGGTCTTATCATATATTTGGAAATTAGAATGTAAAACAGATTCGTAATGTATATAATTTATTCAAGAAGCATAAAAACTTAGGAAATGACATAATTCAGGAAGTTAAGACAAAGGCGTTAATTCATGCAAATAAATACTCGAATTTCAACTCACTCTATGACCCAAGTTCGTTTAATTTTGAATATATATATACATATATATATATATATATATATATATATATATATATATATATATATATATATATATATATATATATATATTATATTTTTATATATATATATATATATATATATATATATATATATATATATATATATATATATATATATATATGTATATATATATATATATATATATATATATATATATATATATATATATATATATATATATATATATATATATATATATATATACCTGACACGGGATGCCCTGGACATTCTGTGGTAGCCACAACACTTGGCTGGGTAGAGAATTTAAAGTGGCGAAACCCTATATAGGCCAGTGTATTCTCCTGATGAGCCCTTGTGTTGGGTTGTTGCCTCTGAATTATTTGTCTTTATTATTTTTTCTATTGTTTGGTAAATGACGACTTATACTTATTGACGACATGACTGCCTGTCCATGGATTATTCTTTATGGTTGATTGTGTATGGCTATGCTCTTTGACCTATGTGATTGTATGGATGAGTAGGGTTAAGGCCTCATTCAAGTGCTGGTCTATACTAATCACTAATTTAGGAAAAGAGTCTTCCTTTTCTCCTTCTGTCTCTCTTTTTTTTTCTTTTTTTTTGTGCTGTTGCATTGGTGATTTCTCTTTTCATGATGTATATATATATATATATATATATATATATATATATATATATATATATATATATATATATATATACATATATATATATATATATGTAAATATATACATATATATACGTTTATATATATATATATATATATATATATATATATATATATATATATATATTTATATATA
>NW_027064346.1:15000-26747 GCF_032884065.1 Artemia franciscana
ATTCGAGGAATCCAGCTCTTTTCTATACGAAGAACATGTCCCAGGTATGTCCAGCACCGTCTTTTCAGCAACTCAATGAATGGAGGTTAACCTGTGTTTTCTGTGTGTTTCTTTATTGTAATTTTTTGCTGCCAGCTTGTATTCAAGATTATTCTAAGGCTCCTATTTTTAAATGCAAGGATCCTTTTATCAAGATGGTTGTTTATTTTCTGACATTCACTTGCGTAATGTTGAATTGAGAGTACATTTCTGTTGAAGAGTCGAAGTTTCAATCGGATTGAATATTCGTTACTTCTCCAAAAAGGCTTTAATCTATTGAATGCACCTGTGGCCTGTCCAATTCTACTTTTAATCTCAGTCGAAATCTCTCCATTCCAATTAATCCAGCTAACAAGGTACTTGTACTCCTAAACTTGTTCTAGACCCTTGTTTTTCCAATGGACAACAAGTGGCGAGATTGTAATGGTCATTCTCTTTGATTTGTTAATGTTTATCTTTAGCCTGATATTCTCTGCATTCTCCGCTATAGTGTCAAGTAGCTGCTGAAACCGTACTGCAGACTCTTCGAAAAGGAAAATGTCGTCCGCAAAGTCCAGATCAAACAATTGTTTGTTGCCCCCCTAACACGATGCGAATTACAGGGTATAATCCATCACAATTATAAAAAGAATTTGGGAAAAGACACACCCTTTACGAACACCAGACAAGATCTTGAAAAATCTGGTTGTACCATTTTCGGTTTTTATGCAATATTACGATTCTTCGTAAGACTCTATAATCATATCTACTATTATCACGAGCATTTCCTAATATTTCAAAACTCTCTACAAGCAATCTCTATCTTCTGATTCAAATGCCTTTTAATGTCCATGTAGAGGAGGTAGAGCTTCTTCTTCCACTCTTTTGATTCTTCGAAAAGCATTCTCAGCAAAAATATTAGATCAGAACATGGTCTCTCAGTTCTGAAACCATGCTGCTCTTCTCGTAGAGATGCGTCAAGTGCTTTTTGCAGACAATACTAAATGACGGAGGCTAATAGTTTGGGTGATACGGGGAAAAGATTGATGCCTCTCCAGTTATGGCAGTTAATCATGTTCCCTTTTTTGAAGATAATGCCTTATCATGTTTGACTATAATGCCTCTGCTTGAACCTCTTGGGGCTTTTCCTATTGAATATCCTATTTTCGTCCTCGACAATGGTTATTTGGCTGCTTTGTTTTCCTACTATCTCATTTGTCAATCAGTAAACAGTCTTGGAGTCACTCTTCCTAGCGGCTTCTTCAGCTAAAGTCGCTTTCTTTTCAAGGGACTGCCTCTTCTCATTTGTTCCACTACTTTTTACCTCTTTATCTTTTTCTCTTTTTGTTGTCAGGTCTGAACTCCTGTAGTATCTATGAACATGGCCTGCTTGGGTGCCTTTCGCTCGTCAATCAGTTTCCATGTTACGTCAAAGTTCTACGTTTTGTTTGGTTTCTTTCGGATACCTATCATTCCTTTGGCAGTCGTCGTGTATGCACTTTTTATTTTTTCCCATTTCTCTTTGACGCTTTCTGAGACTTTGCCTGAACATCCAAGGCATCGAATTTGTTCCATAACGATATACAGAAATCTCTGCATATTTTTTGATCCTGTAACTTTTCCGTGTCGTACAGTTTCTTCAGATCTTGCTGTGTCTTCTATTGGGCACGTAGTTTGATCTATACGTTTGGCGATCATGAGAATGTGATCCAACTGAGCATATGCTCCTCTATACCTACGCACGTCCAACACGATTGTGCACCACCTTCAGGTGATCAGGAAATGGTAAATCGGGTTTTTAGCTGGACCGTCTGTAGGTTTTCTTTTTCATGTGTACTTTTGCACATTTTTATGTTCGAATAGTGATCCACCGACGACAAGGTCATTACTTAACGTGAAGTCTATTTGTAAGGCACCATTTTAGTTAATTTGACAAAATCTACATTGTCCTAGGAATTCAGGACAGTACATACGATCGGATCCTACTTTGGCATTAAGATCACCAACAGCACACAGAACATCATGCTTGGGGATTCCTTTTGTGACAGTCTGTATGGTTTCATAGAAGCTATCTTTGACATCATCATCAACCTCATTGGTAGAAGCGTAACATGAAATGGAAGAAGACTTATTGTATATTGTAGCTAATTGTGCAAAAAAATCCTTTCGTTTATTGGCATCCATTTGATCATTGTTCGGAATGCTACAGGGGACATCATGAGTCTTATAACTGCCCAATGATGGTTGTCCTCCCTGCTATACGTCAGCACATATCCATAATCTAGTGTTTTTTGGCCTACACCTTTTCAAAGTATTTCACTTAAGGCCAAGATTTCAATATTATATTGCTTCATCTCTTTGAGAACTAGCTCGGTTTTTGATGACTGGCTCATAGTTTTAACGTTCCAGAGGCCAACTTTGTTGGCTGTTTTGCAGTCACTAATCGTGTCTGAGGTAGTGCTGGGGTCGTTTTCAGGGGGGAAGATAATTCATCCGTGGCTAAGACAATTCCTCTAAAGCTAACCTAAAATATTTTCACTAATACTCCAAGCTCTGTTTCTACATATTCTTCCTAAGACACTATCAGTGATTTTTTAAACTGTTTTTCAGGTAATATATCATCCATCTTCTATATTTTCAAATTTTGTAATCTCCATTTATGAGCTCTTTGAACGATCTCTTTTCCAAGTTTCTACGACAAAAAATAGCCTTCACAAAATTTCCATCAGATGCATTTAGGAAAAATATGAGGTGCGAGGGGGGGATATCCGCCATCCGATCGCTTTGAACCTTAAAAGGGAACTAGAATATCTGATTTCCAACTAAATGAGCCCATTTCAAAGTTTGACGATCACCCTCTGGCTGTTGGGGGAGAGGGGCATTATCCTCAGAAACATAGTTTCTAGATCTTTCAACAATGTAAAAAAAAACGGCTATCTCAAAATCTTGATTCAATGTGTTTGGGCAAGTGGTGAATAAGGGAAGGGAGTTAGTTGTCCTCCACTCAATTTTTGACTATTCAAATGGCACTAGCAATTTCAAATTCCAATCAAATTTTTGGAGTTGCTAAGACAACAAATAGCCAATTCAAAGTTTTTATCAGATGTACGATCACTGATTCTTAAAAAGAGCACTAGAACTTCCGACTAATAGACAACTGGTTCTTCTTCCGAAGTTTATATGATCACCCTTTCTATATTTATCTTATATGCTCCTAGGGCAAAACTTAAAATCCAATAAGCTTAAACAAATGAGCTATATAAAAATTTGAATTAAATGAGTTTGGGTGAATCGTTGGCGTTGGAGGGGGGTTTGATGCCCTCCAATCATTTTTTTATGACACAGAGCACTAGCCCTTTCAATTTCCAACTGATTGAGCTCTTTTTGAAGTTTCTACGATAGCAAATGGCCATCTCAAAATTTCTATTAGATGAATTTCGGAAAAATAAGAGGTGCAGGGCGGTATTCATCCTTTTATCACTCTTAAACTTAAATTGACCCTAGAAAATTTTATTTCCAATCAAATGAGCCCATTCCGGAGTTATTACGATAACTCTTTCTATATATACCCTATATGCAAAGGTAAAACATATAACCCTTGCCTTGAGGGCTGTGGGGGGTTGTCATCCTCAATGATATAATTTCCAGACCTTTAAATTCCATTGAAAGAGAATGACTTTGTCAAAAGTTTTATTGGATGTGTTAAACATCCGCGAAATAGCTGGTGTGGAAGGGGACTAGTTGACCTCCCATCACTTTGATTTTTAAGGAGGACACTAGCCCTTTCAAATGTTAGTCAAAGAGCTCTTTTCGAAGTTTCTGCTACAACAAATGGTCATAAAAAAATTTCCATTAGATCCATTTCTCGGAAAATATGAGGTTGGGGGGGAGTATTCCACCTTCTGATCACTTTTTTTATGTTCACCCTTTGTATATACCTAATATGGCCCAGGGCATACTTTATAACGGTTGCTGAGAGGGCTGTGGGAGGGGGATTTTGGTAATTCTCGAAGACATAAGTTTCAGACCTTTCAATTCCGTTTAGAAAATTAGTTGCTCACCAAAAACTATTGACCATTAAGAGGGGCACTAGACCTTTCAATTTTCTATCGAATGAGATCGTTTCTAAGTTTCTACTGCAAAAACAGACATCTCAAAATTTCCATCAGATGCATTTCGGGGAAAATACGAGGTTTTTTTGGGAGGGGGGGCATATCCACCCACCAATCACTCTGAATTTCAAAAAGGGAACTAAAAATTCTGATCAAAAATTTATTGCGTCTCTTGTGAAGCTTATACGATCATCTTTTTTATATCAACCCTAAATGTCCCCAGGGCGTAGCCGATTCCAAATGATCCTAAAAAATTCTTCACAAATTCTCATTCCAAAATCTACTCATGTTATAGCTTCACGGTTGATAAGTTTCATTCCTAAATCGAAGTTTTAGATAGCCTCTACACACCATTTGAAAATAGTCTTTATTTTCATCATCAATGATAGCCCATCTTTAAAACGTATCTTACGAAGGCTCTATTAAAACGTTTTGTTACTCTATTTGTGTAGGGGAAAATATTGTTCATGTTCATAAATTGTTCATATCTTTATGTTGTTGTTTGTTATATATATAAATAAAAAATCCGGTTTTTTTTAACTGAAAGTAAGGATTGACAATAAAACTTAAAACGAACATAAATTACTTTGTAAATGAAAGGGGCTGCTTCCTAGTCAACGCCCCACACTTTACGCTAGACTTTGACTCTTTCTCTCAACTCTTCTTTTTAAAACACTGAGAAACTTTAGCTTAAAGAGTGGGGCGTTGATGAAGAGGTAGCTCCTTTCATATACGAAATAATTTCTGTTCATTTTAAGTTTCAATGTCGCTCCTTACTTTCAGTTGAAAAATTTGTTTTTTTTTTTATTAATTTCAGAACGTTTTTGAATCAATGCATGTTTTGATTTTGGCTCTCCGCAGAGGAATAATTAAAACGAAATTTGCATGTTTAGTTTTTTTGGCTAAATGGCTTTCGCATAATTTTGATCGAAAGATTTTGAGAAAAAAAGAGTGGGAGAGGAAGCCTAGTTTCCATTCAATCCTTTGGTTAATTAAAAAGGCAACTATAACTTTCAATTTTTTACTAATCTTTTTATTAGTAAAAGATATACACAACTTATAAATTAGCTTAAGTAAAGAACTTTTTATTCTCATGTTTTTATTACATGTATGAGAGAGTTCACCCCCTTGTCAATACCTTTCTCTTTACACTAAATCTTAAATTTTGTCGCAATTAGTTAAGAATGACCCGTGAATCACAAAAGCCATAGAATAAATAGTTGACATTTCTAAAAATACTTTAGCGTCAAGAGCGTGGAATTAGGAGGAGATGTGCCCCTCATTTGGGTAATAATTCCTGTTCGTTTTAAGTTTTAATGCTGCTTTCTACTTCCAGCTGAAAAAAAATTTTCGTATTTATTTTTTCATTGATTTTTTTAATAATACTAGTAAATCCTGCGCTCCCTTCATGGAAGTTTTCTTCCCCCATGACAAATTCCTCGATGGAAAGTTCCCCCAGCATATCTCCCTCTTCTTAACCCCTCCCTCAACCAAAAAAATTCTCTTGAGAACGCCTGTACACTTCCCATTAGCCATTACTATATGTAAGCACTGGTCAAAGTTTGTAACTTTTAGCCCCTCCCACGGGGACTGTGGGGGAGTAAGTTGTCTCCAAAGACATAGTTATAAGTTTTTTCGACTGCGCTGAATAAAATGGCTATCTCAGAATTTTGATCCGTTGACTTTGGGAAAATAATTAGCCTGGAAGGGGGCTAGGTTCCCTCCAATTTTGTTGGTCACCTAAAAAGGGTACTAGAACTGTTTATTTCCTTTAGAATGAACCCTCTCGCAAGATTCTAGGACAACTGGGTCGATAAGATCATCCCTGGAAAAAAAACGGAAAAACCAAAAAACAAATAAACTCAGATCAGTGATCTGCCTTCTGGCAAATAATACAAAATTCCACATTTTTGTAGATAGGTGCTTGAAACTTCTAAAGTGGGGTTCTCTGATACGCTGAATCTGATGGTGCAATTTTCGTTAAGATTCTATGACTTTTGGTGAGTGTTTCCCCCTATTTTCAAAAATAACGCAATCTATTCAGGCTCGTAACTTTTGATGGGTACGACTAAACTTGACTAAACTTATATATTTAAAATCAGCATTAAAATGCAATTCTTTTGATATAGCTATTGGCATCAAACTTACATCTTTTGGAGTTTTGGTTACTATTGAGCCGGGTCACTCCTCACTACAGTTGTTACCACGAACTGTTTGAAAGATAGGCTAGGTGAATAATCATGAGATGTTATGTTTAGATATTTATTTATAAGATATAAATCATAATATGAATTTGCTGAACATGTCTTTAGGACTTTCTTTTTGCTGCAAGAATTTATTAGTTTTGTTATTTTTATTCATGTTTTTGTTGGGGATGAAAATAAAACTTACCTACCTACCCACCTAAAATCGTTGAGACCAATGACCTAGAATAGTGAGACTGATGTATAATTTGAATGAGAGTGGTGGACCACATTTTCCACTCTCTTCGTCCAAAACCGTTGTCAATTGCTTAGGCTATATATTGGATGTGCTATTTTGGAGTTCAATAAAGACATAAAAATACGTTAAAAATAATAAAATATTCTCGTTTTCAGTAGCTTGCTGTTAGTGGATTATACAAACTTTTCGTCTACTCTGTTTAGAATATGTGGTCAAAGATACTTGCAAAACTGCCCATTCTAGAGTAAATTTAAAACCTCAACTTTTTTAGTTATTAGACCAAAGAAGTCCTCATGCATAAAACATTTACTCTGGCGGCAGAGGTCCCAAAAGCAGGGACAAGAACTTTTTATACGATGCTAAAACTTGGCTGTGTTATCCTCAGGTGACTTGGTATTGCGGCGAGTTATTATTAATGGTACTTTTTTTCAATCTATTTATTTCTCTTTGATTGATACTTTTAAGGATCAATTCTATTCTAGGTGACTTGGTGCTGCGGTGAGTTGTTAGTAGTAGTGCTACTTTGTGGCTTTTGCCGGCCCGTTCTTTTCTCTGTACTTGTCACTCTCACCAATGAATCCTATTCTAATACCATTTCATTTTTATTGTTCTTCGTACGTTTCTTAGTAGAACTTATTCATTTCCCACTATCTTGAAAAAACGTAGCTAGTTTTATTGGTTCTACCATGGAATTTAAATAGTCTAGTAGTTTTCTTTTTGTGTTTTTTGTTTTGTTTTTTTGTAATTTATTCGTTATGCATCTTAAGCACTCTTAGATGCTTTAGAAAATTAGTTGCTCACCAAAAACTATTGACCATTAAGAGGGGCACTAGACCTTTCAATTTTCTATCGAATGAGATCGTTTCTAAGTTTCTACTGCAAAAACAGACATCTCAAAATTTCCATCAGATGCATTTCGGGAAAATACGAGGTTTTTTTGGGAGGGGGGCATATCCACCCACCAATCACTCTGAATTTCAAAAAGGGAACTAAAAATTCTGATCAAAAATTTATTGCGTCTCTTGTGAAGCTTATACGATCATCTTTTTTATATCAACCCTAAATGTCCCCAGGGCGTAGCCGATTCCAAATGATCCTGAAAAATTCTTCACAAATTCTCATTCCAAAATCTACTCATGTTATAGCTTCACGGTTGATAAGTTTCATTCCTAAATCGAAGTTTTAGATAGCCTCTACACACCATTTGAAAATAGTCTTTATTTTCATCATCAATGATAGCCCATCTTTAAAACGTATCTTACGAAGGCTCTATTAAAACGTTTTGTTACTCTATTTGTGTAGGGGAAAATATTGTTCATGTTCATAAATTGTTCATATCTTTATGTTGTTGTTTTTTATATATATAAATAAAAAATCCGGTTTTTTTAACTGAAAGTAAGGATTGACAATAAAACTTAAAACGAACATAAATTACTTTGTAAATGAAAGGGGCTGCTTCCTAGTCAACGCCCCACACTTTACGCTAGACTTTGACTCTTTCTCTCAACTCTTCTTTTTAAAACACTGAGAAACTTTAGCTTAAAGAGTGGGGCGTTGATGAAGAGGTAGCTCCTTTCATATACGAAATAATTTCTGTTCATTTTAAGTTTCAATGTCGCTCCTTACTTTCAGTTGAAAAATTTGTTTTTTTTTATTAATTTCAGAACGTTTTTGAATCAATACATGTTTTGATTTTGGCTCTCCGCAGAGGAATAATTAAAACGAAATTTGCATGTTTAGTTTTTTTGGCTAAATGGCTTTCGCATAATTTTGATCGAAAGATTTTGAGAAAAAAAGAGTGGGAGAGGAAGCCTAGTTTCCCTTCAATCCTTTGGTTAATTAAAAAGGCAACTATAACTTTCAATTTTTTACTAATCTTTTTATTAGTAAAAGATATACACAACTTATAAATTAGCTTAAGTAAAGAACTTTTTATTCTCATGTTTTTATTACATGTATGAGAGAGTTCACCCCCTTGTCAATACCTTTCTCTTTACACTAAATCTTAAATTTTGTCGCAATTAGTTAAGAATGACCCGTGAATCACAAAAGCCGTAGAATAAATAGTTGACATTTCTAAAAATACTTTAACGTCAAGAGCGTGGAATTAGGAGGAGATGTGCCCCTCATTTGGGTAATAATTCCTGTTCGTTTTAAGTTTTAATGCTGCTTTCTACTTCCAGCTGAAAAAAAATTTTCGTATTTATTTTTTCATTGATTTTTTTAATAATACTAGTAAATCCTGCGCTCCCTTCATGGAAGTTTTCTTCCCCCATGACAAATTCCTCGATGGAAAGTTCCCCCAGCATATCTCCCTCTTCTTAACCCCTCCCTCAACCAAAAAATTCTCTTGAGAACGCCTGTACACTTCCCATTAGCCATTACTATATGTAAGCACTGGTCAAAGTTTGTAACTTTTAGCCCCTCCCACGGGGACTGTGGGGGAGTAAGTTGTCTCCAAAGACATAGTTATAAGTTTTTTCGACTGCGCTGAATAAAATGGCTATCTCAGAATTTTGATCCGTTGACTTTGGGAAAATAATTAGCCTGGAAGGGGGCTAGGTTCCCTCCAATTTTGTTGGTCACCTAAAAAGGGTACTAGAACTGTTTATTTCCTTTAGAATGAACCCTCTCGCAAGATTCTAGGACAACTGGGTCGATAAGATCATCCCTGGAAAAAAAACGGAAAAACCAAAAAACAAATAAACTCAGATCAGTGATCTGCCTTCTGGCAAATAATACAAAATTCCACATTTTTGTAGATAGGTGCTTGAAACTTCTAAAGTGGGGTTCTCTGATACGCTGAATCTGATGGTGCAATTTTCGTTAAGATTCTATGACTTTTGGTGAGTGTTTCCCCCTATTTTCAAAAATAACGCAATCTATTCAGGCTCGTAACTTTTGATGGGTACGACTAAACTTGACTAAACTTATATATTTAAAATCAGCATTAAAATGCAATTCTTTTGATATAGCTATTGGCATCAAACTTACATCTTTTGGAGTTTTGGTTACTATTGAGCCGGGTCACTCCTCACTACAGTTGTTACCACGAACTGTTTGAAAGATAGGCTAGGTGAATAATCATGAGATGTTATGTTTAGATATTTATTTATAAGATATAAATCATAATATGAATTTGCTGAACATGTCTTTAGGACTTTCTTTTTGCTGCAAGAATTTATTAGTTTTGTTATTTTTATTCATGTTTTTGTTGGGGATGAAAATAAAACTTACCTACCTACCCACCTAAAATCGTTGAGACCAATGACCTAGAATAGTGAGACTGATGTATAATTTGAATGAGAGTGGTGGACCACATTTTCCACTCTCTTCGTCCAAAACCGTTGTCAATTGCTTAGGCTATATATTGGATGTGCTATTTTGGAGTTCAATAAAGACATAAAAATACGTTAAAAATAATAAAATATTCTCGTTTTCAGTAGCTTGCTGTTAGTGGATTATACAAACTTTTCGTCTACTCTGTTTAGAATATGTGGTCAAAGATACTTGCAAAACTGCCCATTCTAGAGTAAATTTAAAACCTCAACTTTTTTAGTTATTAGACCAAAGAAGTCCTCATGCATAAAACATTTACTCTGGCGGCAGAGGTCCCAAAAGCAGGGACAAGAACTTTTTATACGATACTAAAACTTGGCTGTGTTATCCTCAGGTGACTTGGTATTGCGGCGAGTTATTATTAATGGTACTTTTTTTCAATCTATTTATTTCTCTTTGATTGATACTTTTAAGGATCAATTCTATTCTAGGTGACTTGGTGCTGCGGTGAGTTGTTAGTAGTAGTGCTACTTTGTGGCTTTTGCCGGCCCGTTCTTTTCTCTGTACTTGTCACTCTCACCAATGAATCCTATTCTAATACCATTTCATTTTTATTGTTCTTCGTACGTTTCTTAGTAGAACTTATTCATTTCCCACTATCTTGAAAAAACGTAGCTAGTTTTATTGGTTCTGCCATGGAATTTAAATAGTCTAGTAGTTTTCTTTTTGTGTTTTTTGTTTTGTTTTTTTTTGTAATTTATTCGTTATGCATCTTAAGCACTCTTAGATGCTTTTTTGATAAAGCATACTTGTGTCAACCTCAGGTGGCCTGGTAGTTCAGTGACTTGTTAGTGCTAGTATTTTCATGGCTTTATCTGCAAGCTATTCATACTATACCCTTAAATACTTTATGATATATTCTTAATAAAACATGGCAGTTTCTGCATCCTCTGGTTTTGTGCAGCATTTAGTTTTTAGTAGTAGTAGAATTTTAATTTGTTTTGCAAGACCTTAGTACTATTAATTAAATATTTTTATATATTTTCTTGATGAATCATAGCACTGTTGGCCCCGGGTGACTTGCTCTGTGGTTAAATATTAATTGTAGTATTATTTTCCAGTTTTGTTTCGGCAAATCATTCACATTATAGCTTTAAAATTTTCCAAAAATCGATTTGATAAAACTTAGCTGTGCCAACATCCATTGACTTAGTGGTGTTGCATTGCGTTGTTAGTAGTAGTACTATTTTCATGGTTTTAAAAGCCATTCATAGTATATCTTAAATATTTTCAGATATTTTCTTTATAAAACGTCGCTGTGTTAGCATCAGGTGGCTTTTTGCTCTGGTGAGTTGTAACTATTTGTGGTAATTTCATGCTTTATTACAAACCTTTCACACTATGCCTTAACAATTTTCAAAAATTTCTTCACAAGATATAGCTGTGTTGCCATCAGGTGACTTGGTAGTTTGTATTTTCAAAAGCGCCCAAAGTCCCATACGGTGCCCTCCTTAAAAAGTTTAGCCTAGATTCCCTTGCTAGCTGTCGAAAAAAAAAACTAACGCTTGCTTTTCGTACAGAGGTGTTGAATAGCAAATCCCATCGATCCATACTGCTCCGTGATGTCAAACCAGATCGAAAAAGACCCACAAGAGCAGTGGTAGATGCTATATCTTTTGTACAGACAATCAATGTGTTTCTAAACAGATATCTCTAAAAATTTGTTCCCTCATTTGTAAAGTTTTTAAATGTTACTGCTAGTAAGCAAGAATAGCTACAGCTTTAGTTCGTTAGTTACAGAATATTTTGGCTTGTCGGTTATTGTGTACTGATTTTAAGTGGACGATTGGATTTATTTTAAATTATCTCACAAGTATTGACTATGGATTGTGCAGG
>NW_027064347.1:0-26727 GCF_032884065.1 Artemia franciscana
TTTTTCACTATTCAATAAATAGACTCAAATCTATTTGAATCTAGAATCAAACTTTCTGTTTGATTCTAATAGAATAGTACTAGTTCGTATGTGACGTCTTGCATATGGTTCTAGAATTCTAATCTATTGATTCTAGCTAGTCTATCTACTATTTCTATGAGTCATATGCAAGACGTCATTTTAGAAAAGACTTTTTCACTATTCAATAAATAGATTCAAATCTATTTGAATCTAGAATCAAACTTTCTGTTTGATTCTAATAGAATCAATAGAATAGCACTAGTTCGTATGTGACGTCTTGCATATGGATCTAGAATTCTAATCTATTGATTCTAGCTAGTCTATCTACTATTTCTATGAGTCATATGCAAGACGTCATTTTAGAAAAGACTTTTTCACTATTCAATAAATAGATTCAAATCTTTTTGAATCTAGAATCAAACTTTCTGTTTGATTCTAATAGAATCAATAGAATAGCACTAGTTCGTATGTGACGTCTTGCATATGGTTCTAGAATTCTAATCTATTGATTCTAGCTAGTCTATCTACTATTTCTATGAGTCATATGCAAGACGTCATTTTAGAAAAGACTTTTTCACTATTCGCTAAATAGATTCAAATCTATTTGAATCTAGAATCAAACTTTCTGTTTGATTCTAATAGAATCAATAGAATAGCACTAGTTCGTATGTGACGTCTTGCATATGGTTCTAGAATTCTAATCTATTGATTGTAGCTAGTCTATCTACTATTTCTATGAGTCATATGCAAGACGTCATTTTAGAAAAGACTTTTTCACTATTCAATAAATAGATTCAAATCTATTTGAATCTAGAATCAAACTTTCTGTTTGATTCTAATAGAATCAATAGAATAGCACTAGTTCGTATGTGACGTCTTGCATATGGTTCTAGAATTCTAATCTATTGATTCTAGCTAGTCTATCTACTATTTCTATGACTCATATGCAAGACGTCATTTTAGAAAAGACTTTTTAACTATTCAATAAATAGATTCAAATCAATTTGAATCTAGAATCAAACTTTCTGTTTGATTCTAATAGAATCAATAGAATAGCACTAGTTCGTATGTGACGTTTTGCATATGGTTCTAGAATTCTAATCTATTGATTCTAGCTAGTCTATCTACTATTTCTATGAGTCATATGCAAGACGTCATTTTAGAAAAGACTTTTTCACTATTCAATAAATAGATTCAAATCTATTTGAATCTAGAATCAAACTTTCTGTTTGATTCTATTCTATTGATTCTATTAGAATCAAACAGAAAGTTTGATTCTAGATTCAAATAGATTTGAATCTATTTATTGAATAGTGAAAAAGTCTTTTCTAAAATGACGTCTTGCATATGACTCATAGAAATAGTAGATAGACTAGCTAGAATCAAACTTTCACTGTTCTATCTACTATTGATTCTAGCTGGTCTAGAATCAATAGATTAGAATTCTAGAACCATATGCAAGACGTCACATACGAACTAGTGCTATTCTATTGATTCTATTAGAATCAAACAGAAATTTTGATTCTAGATTCAAATAGATTTGAATCTATTTATTGAATAGTGAAAAAGTCTTTTCTAAAATGACGTCTTGCATATGACTCATAGAAATAGTAGATAGACTAGCTAGAATCAATAGATTAGAATTCTAGAACCATATGCAAGACGTCACATACGAACTAGTGCTATTCAATTGATTCTATTAGAATCAAACAGAAAGTTTGATTCTAGATTCAAATAGATTTGAATCTATTTATTGAATAGTGAAAAAGTCTTTTCTAAAATGACGTCTTGCATATGACTCATAGAAATAGTAGATAGACTAGCTAGAATCAAACTTTCACTGTTCTATCTACTATTGATTCTAGCTGGTCTAGAATCAATAGATTAGAATTCTAGAACCATATGCAAGACGTCACATACGAACTAGTGCTATTCTATTGATTCTATTAGAATCAAACAGAAAGTTTGATTCTAGATTCAAATAGATTTGAATCTATTTATTGAATAGTGAAAAAGTCTCTTTTAAAATGACGTCTTGCATATGACTCATAGAAATAGTAGATAGACTAGCTAGAATCAATAGATTAGAATTCTAGAACCATATGCAAGACGTCACATACGAACTAGTGCTATTCTATTGATTCTATTAAAATCAAACAGAAAGTTTGATTCTAGATTCAAATAGATTTGAATCTATTTATTGAATAGTGAAAAAGTCTTTTCTAAAATGACGTCTTGCATATGACTCATAGAAATAGTAGATAGACTAGCTAGAATCAAATTTTCACTGTTCTATCTACTATTGATTCTAGCTGGTCTAGAATCAATAGATTAGAATTCTAGAACCATATGCAAGACGTCACATACGAACTAGTGCTATTCTATTGATTCTATTAGAATCAAACAGAAAGTTTGATTCTAGATTCAAATAGATTTGAATCTATTTATTGAATAGTGAAAAAGTCTTTTCTAAAATGACGTCTTGCATCTGACTCATAGAAATAGTAGATAGACTAGCTAGAATCAATAGATTAAAATTCTAGAACCATATGCAAGACGTCACATACGAAATATTGCTATTCTATTGATTCTATTAGAATCAAAAAGAAAGTTTGATTCTAGATTCAAATAGATTTGAATCTATTTATTGAATAGTGAAAAAGTCTTTTCTAAAATGACGTCTTGCATATGACTCATAGAAATAGTAGATAGACTAGCTAGAATCAAACTTTCACTGTTCTATCTACTATTGATTCTAGCTGGTCTGGAATCAATAGATTAGAATTCTAGAACCATATGCAAGACGTCACATACGAAATAGTGCTATTCTATTGATTGTATTAGAATCAAACAGAAAGTTTGATTCTAGATTCAAATAGATTTGAATCTATTTATTGAATAGTGAAAAAGTCTTTTCTAAAATGACGTCTTGCATATGACTCATAGAAATAGTAGATAGACTAGCTAGAATCAATAGATTAGAATTCTAGATCCATATGCAAGACGTCACATACGAACTAGTGCTATTCTATTGATTCTATTAGAATCAAACAGAAAGTTTGATTCTAGATTCAAATAGATTTGAATCTATTATTGAATAGTGAAAAAGTCTTTTCTAAAATGACGTCTTGCATATGACTCATAGAAATAGTAGATAGACTAGCTAGAATCAATAGATTAGAATTCTAGAACCATATGCAAGACGTCATATACGAACTAGTGCTATTCTATTAGAATCAAACAGAAAGTTTGATTCTAGATTCAAATAGATTTGAGTCTATTTATTGAATAGTGAAAAAGTCTTTTCTAAAATGACGTCTTGCATATGACTCATAGAAATAGTAGATAGACTAGCTAGAATCAATTCTAATCTATTGATTCTAGCTAGTCTATCTACTATTTCTATGAGTCATATGCAAGACGTCATTTTAGAAAAGACTTTTTCACTATTCAATAAATAGATTCAAATCTATTTGAATCTAGAATCAAACTTTCTCTTTGATTCTAATAGAATCAATAGAATAGCACTAGTTCGTATGTGACGTCTTGCATATGGTTCTAGAATTCTAATCTATTGATTCTAGACCAGCTAGAATCAATAGTAGATAGAACAGTGAAAGTTTGATTCTAGATAGTCTATCTACTATTTCTATGAGTCATATGCAAGACGTCATTTTAGAAAAGACTTTTTAACTATTCAATAAAAAGATTCAAATATATTTGAATCTAGAATCAAACTTTCTGTTTGATTCTAATAGAATCAATAGAATAGCACTAGTTCGTATTTGACGTCTTGCATATGGTTCTAGAATTCTAATCTATTGATTCTAGCTAGTCTATCTACTATTTCTATGAGTCATATGCAAGACGTCATTTTAGAAAAGACTTTTTCACTATTCAATAAATAGATTCAAATCTATTTGAATCTAGAATCAAACTTTCTGTTTGATTCTAATAGAATCAATAGAATAGCACTAGTTCGTATGTGACGTCTTGCATATGGTTCTAGAATTCTAATCTATTGATTCTAGCTAGTCTATCTACTATTTCTATGAGTCATATGCAAGACGTCATTTTAGAAAAGACTTTTTCACTATTCAATAAATAGATTCAAATCTATTTGAATCTAGAATCAAACTTTCTGTTTGATTCTAATAGAATCAATAGAATAGCACTAGTTCGTATTTGACGTCTTGCATATGGTTCTAGAATTCTAATCTATTGATTCTAGCTAGTCTATCTACTATTTCTATGAGTCATATGCAAGACGTCATTTTAGAAAAGACTTTTTCACTATTCAATAAATAGATTCAAATCTATTTGAATCTAGAATCAAACTTTCTGTTTGATTCTAATAGAATCAATAGAATAGCACTAGTTCTTATGTGACGTCTTGCATATGGTTCTAGAATTCTAATCTATTGATTCTAGCTAGTCTATCTACTATTTCTATGAGTCATATGCAAGACGTCATTTTAGAAAAGACTTTTTCACTATTCAATATATAGATTCAAATCTATTTGAATCTAGAATAAAACTTTCTGTTTGATTCTAATAGAATCAATAGAATAGCACTAGTTCGTATGTGACGTCTTGCATATGGTTCTAGAATTCTAATCTATTGATTCTAGACCAGCTAGAATCAATAGTAGATAGAACAGTGAAAGTTTCATTCTAGCTAGTCTATCTACTATTTCTATGAGTTATATGCAAGACGTCATTTTAGAAAAGACTTTTTCACTATTCAATAAATAGATTCAAATCTATTTGAATCTAGAATCAAACTTTCTGTTTGATTCTAATAGAATCAATAGAATAGCACTAGTTCGTATGTGACGTCTTGCATATGGTTCTAGAATTCTAATCTATTGATTCTAGCTAGTCTATCTACTATTTCTATGAGTCATATGCAAGACGTCATTTTAGAAAAGACTTTTTCACTATTCAATAAACAGATTCAAATCTATTTGAATCTAGAATCAAACTTTCTGTTTGATTCTAATAGAATCAATAGAATAGCACTAGTTCGTATGTGATGTCTTGCATATGGTTCTAGAATTCTAATCTATTGATTCTAGCTAGTCTATCTACTATTTCTATGAGTCATATGCAAGACGTCATTTTAGAAAAGACTTTTTCACTATTCAATAAATAGATTCAAATCTATTTGAATCTAGAATCAAACTTTCTGTTTGATTCTAATAGAATCAATAGAATAGCACTAGTTCGTATGTGACGTCTTGCATATGGTTCTAGAATTATAATCTATTGATTCTAGACCAGCTAGAATCAATTGTAGATAGAACAGTGAAAGTTTGATTCTAGCTAGTCTATCTACTATTCTATGAGTCATATGCAAGACGTCATTTTAGAAAAGACTTTTTCACTATTCAATAAATAGATTCAAATCTATTTGAATCTAGAATCAAACTTTCTGTTTGATTCTAATAGAATCAATAGAATAGCACTAGTTCGTATGTGACGTCTTGCATATGGTTCTAGAATTCTAATCTATTGATTCTAGCTAGTCTATCTACTATTTCAATGAGTCATATGCAAGACGTCATTTTAGAAAAGACTTTTTCACTATTCAATAAATAGATTCAAATCTATTTGAATCTAGAATCAAACTTTCTGTTTGATTCTAATAGAATCAATAGAATAGCACTAGTTTGTATTTGACGTCTTGCATATGGTTCTAGAATTCTAATCTATTGATTTTAGCTAGTCTATCTACTATTTCTATGAGTCATATGCAAGACGTCATTTTAGAAAAGACTTTTTCACTATTCAATAAATAGATTCAAATCTATTTGAATCTAGAATCAAACTTTCTGTTTGATTCTAATAGAATCAATAGAATAGCACTAGTTCGTATGTGACGTCTTGCATATGGTTCTAGAATTCTAATCTATTGATTCTAGACCAGCTAGAATCAATAGTAGATAGAACATTGAAAGTTTCATTCTAGCTAGTCTATCTACTATTTCTATGAGTCATATGCACGACGTCATTTTAGAAAAGACTTTTTCACTATTCAATAAATAGATTCAAATCTATTTGAATCTAGAATCAAACTTTCTGTTTGATTCTAATAGAATCAATAGAATAGCACTAGTTCGTATGTGACGTCTTGCATATGGTTCTAGAATTCTAATCCATTGATTCTAGACCAGCTAGAATCAATAGTAGATAGAACAGTGAAAGTTTGATTCTAGCTAGTCTATCTACTATTTCTATGAGTCATATGCAAGACGTCATTTTAGAAAAGACTTTTTCACTATTCAATAAATAGATTCAAATCTATTTGAATCTAGAATCAAACTTTCTGTTTGATTCTAATAGAATCAATAGAATAGCACTAGTTCGTATGTGACGTCTTGCATATGGTTCTAGAATTCTAATCTATTGATTCTAGCTAGTCTATCTACTATTTCTATGAGTCATATGCAAGACGTCATTTTAGAAAAGACTTTTTCACTATTCAATAAATAGATTCAAATCTATTTGAATCTAGAATCAAACTTTCTGTTTGATTCTAATAGAATCAATAGAAAAGCACTAGTTCGTATGTGACGTCTTGCATATGGTTCTAGAATTCTAATCTATTGATTCTAGCTAGTCTATCTACTATTTCTATGAGTCATATGCAAGACGTCATTTTAGAAAAGACTTTTTACTATTCAATAAATAGATTCAAATCTATTTGAATCTAGAATCAAACTTTCTGTTTGATTCTAATAGAATCAATAGAATAGCACTAGTTCGTATGTGACGTCTTGCATATGGTTCTAGAATTCTAATCTATTGATTCTAGCTAGTCTATCTACTATTTCTATGAGTCATATGCAAGACATCATTTTAGAAAAGACTTTTTCACTATTCAATAAATAGATTCAAATCTATTTGAATCTAGAATCAAACTTTCTGTTTGATTCTAATAGAATCAATAGAATAGCACTAGATCGTATGTGACGTCTTGCATATGGTTCTAGAATTCTAATCTATTGATTCTAGACCAGCTAGAATCAATAGTAGATAGAACAGTGAAAGTTTGATTCTAGCTAGTTATCTACTATTTCTATGAGTCATATGCAAGACGTCATTTTAGAAAAGACTTTTTCACTATTCAATAAATAGATTCAAATCTATTTGAATCTAGAATCAAACTTTCTGTTTGATTCTAATTTGAGTGTGTTTGAGAATGGAGTTTGTGAGTACAAGTAATGGAAGATCAGATGTATAAGGTCATTGAAAGCAGTCACCCCGGCAAGCGACCGAAACCCATTATCTAGCCGCCGTAAAGAGTGAAATATCTCCTCGATAACCTTATTTAAATGTAGAAAATGCTCTAGACATTGCTCCAGATATATGAAATAAAAAATAAATAGTGTGAATGATTGATATATTGGGGATATTATATGGTTTGGAGTGACTACTTGATTGGTTACTAAATCTTGTCTATCTAGATGATTACCTCATTACGATGCAATAAGTGAAAATGACTATGAATAATGAAGTTAGCAAAATTGAACTTTTATTGAATACGTGTAAATGTGAGTAAAAATTGGAATTTATTTAAATACTTGCATTTACACATTTATGATTGTGACGATGATAAAAAAAAATAAAAAGGTTAAATAGGGAATTAACCCACCCCCTAAATACCTCAAATTACCATATAAATGATACTTAGCTATATAACCTCACGCAACAAACAACTAAAGTTAACGGCCATTTAAAAAGAGGACGGATGGTGAAATATAGTACATGATAACATATTTTATGAAATGTAAATTGGTAAAATGATATGTTTAAATACGTAGGCTGCCTCTAAGACAAGGCCCCCCCCCCCCTCAGACATGTAGGCACAGACCTACATGTCTGAGGAGGGGCCTTGTTAAAGAGTCAAGCCTACGTACATACATATAATTTAATGTTATTTTATATAACGTTCTGTATAGTACATTCACAGCTCTTTTATTAGTATAATAAAAGAGCGGTGAATGTACGTTATTTATATCATTTATATAATATTAAATTTTATTTAAACCCTCTTAAGAGGGTTTCTGAAATAACCTAGAGATAGTGATTTATATTTATCCTGGAAGATTTGGTGTTCCAGGATAAATAAAATCATTATCTCATCTAATACAACCCTCTTAAGAGGGTTTAAAAATTTAATACAGTTATAAACTTATTTGTAGTATTTTTTGTCCTAACACTAAGTGTTAGGACAAGGAAAAAATACTACGGATAAGTTTATATATAATTAAATGTACCTATAATAAAATATTATTTGTTTTATTTTATATCATTATAATGACGTTCTGTATTGGTAAAATTGTTTCAAATTAAAAATTAAAAAACCCCTAAAATCGTTAAAAATCAGCTTAAAGTTTGCGTTTAGGGAATTTTGTGACCCCGTTTTACACGTTTAATGCTAAGATTCTTGATATTTACCTCAAAAAACAACCTTTTCAGGATCTTGCCTTCAATCCTGTGAAAAGGCAAATTAGCCCACCTCAAATTTTTCTTCAAAAAGTGTAAAATAAATAATTTTATTCTATTTCAGCAAGGGAGGGCGGGAGCAATCTGGATTACCTCCTCACAGGAGATGACTCAATATAGATTGGTCTCCCCAACAAGTTACGAAACCGATAATTTTATCTTTTTCAGAGAAAATCAATAATCTAGTCCTACTCCTAGTGTGGAGTATTAAAATAATCGTTAATTAGAGAAAAAATTGAGTGTTTTATAAAAGTCTGATATTGTCTACTGTTAAAAAAGGATAAAGTTATTTTATTTGGATTAACCTGGGAGAAGAACTCCCTCCCTCGTTACGCTTCAGTTTGAAGCATAAACTCGGGGGGGGGGGGGTTCTTCTCTCCCAGAGGTGTTAAAGAGTAAGCTAAATTAAGCTACTGGGCTCATACCCCAATGATAGAGTAATCTCTCTTTAAATGATTAAGTGATTATGCCTATTTTTTTCTTATATTCTTATAGTGTCTTCCCACTCTTGAAAAGACTTTTTCACTATTCAATAAATAGATTCAAATCTATTTGAATCTAGAATCAAACTTTCTGTTTGATTCTAATAGAATCAATAGAATAGCACAAGTTCGTATGTGACGTCTTGCATATGGTTCTAGAATTCTAATCTATTGATTCTAGCTAGTCTATCTACTATTTCTATGAGTCATATGCAAGACGTCATTTTAGAAAAGACTTTTTCACTATTCAATAAATAGATTCAAATCTATTTGAATCTAGAATCAAACTTTCTGTTTGATTCTAATAGAATCAATAGAATAGCACTAGTTCGTATGTGACGTCTTGCATATGGTTCTAGAATTCTAATCTATTGATTCTAGACCAGCTAGAATCAATAGTAGATAGAACAGTGAAAGTTTGATTCTAGCTAGTCTATCTACTATTTCTATGAGTCATATGCAAGACGTCATTTTAGAAAAGACTTTTTCACTATTCAATAAATAGATTCAAATCTATTTGAATCTAGAATCAAACTTTCTGTTTGATTCTAATAGAATCAATAGAATAGCACTAGTTCGTATGTGACGTCTTGCATATGGTTCTAGAATTCTAATCTATTGACACTAGCTAGTCTATCTACTATTTCTATGAGTCATATGCAAGACGTCATTTTAGAAAAGACTTTTTCACTATTCAATAAATAGATTCAAATCTATTTGAATCTAGAATCAAACTTTCTGTTTGATTCTAATAGAATCAATAGAATAGCACTAGTTCGTATGTGACGTCTTGCATATGGTTCTAGAATTCTAATCTATTGATTCTAGACCAGCTAGAATCAATAGTAGATAGAACAGTGAAAGTTTGATTCTAGCTAGTCTATCTACTATTTCTATGAGTCATATGCAAGACGTCATTTTAGAAAAGACTTTTTCACTATTCAATAAATAGATTCAAATCCATTTGAATCTAGAATCAAACTTTCTGTTTGATTCTAATAGAATCAATAGAATAGCACTAGTTCGTATGTGACGTCTTGCATATGGTTCTAGAATTCTAATCTATTGATACTAGCTAGTCTATCTACTATTTCTATGAGTCATATGCAAGACGTCATTTTAGAAAAGACTTTTTCACTATTCAATAAATAGATTCAAATCTATTTGAATCTAGAATCAAACTTTCTGTTTGATTCTAATAGAATCAATAGAATAGCACTAGTTCGTATGTGACGTCTTGCATATGGTTCTAGAATTCTAATCTATTGATTCTAGACCAGCTAGAATCAATAGTAGATAGAACAGTGAAAGTTTGATTCTAGCTAGTCTATCTACTATTTCTATGAGTCATATGCAAGACGTCATTTTAGAAAAGACTTTTTTACTATTCAATAAATAGATTCAAATCTATTTGAATCTAGAATCAAACTTTCTGTTTGATTCTAATAGAATCAATAGAATAGCACTAGTTCGTATGTGACGTCTTGCATATGGTTCTAGAATTCTAATCTATTGATTCTAGACCAGCTAGAATCAATAGTAGATAGAACAGTGAAACTTTGATTCTAGCTAGTCTATCTACTATTTCTATGAGTCATATGCAAGACGTCATTTTAGAAAAGACTTTTTCACTATTCAATAAATAGATTCAAATCTATTTGAATCTAGAATCAAACTTTCTGTTTGATTCTAATAGAATCAATAGAATAGCACTAGTTCGTATGTGACGTCTTGCATATGGTTCTAGAATTCTAATCTATTGATTCTAGCTAGTCTACTATTTCTATGAGTCATATGCAAGACGTCATTTTAGAAAAGACTTTTTCACTATTCAATAAATAGATTCAAATCTATTTGAATATAGAATCAAACTTTCTGTTTGATTCTAATAGAATACTATTTCTATGAGTCATATGCAAGACGTCATTTTAGAAAAGACTTTTTCACTATTCAATAAATAGATTCAAATCTATTTGAATCTAGAATCAAACTTTCTGTTTGATTCTAATAGAATCAATAGAATAGCACTAGTTTGTATGTGACGTCTTGCATATTGTTCTAGAATTCTAATCTATTGATTCTAGACCAGCTAGAATCAATAGTAGATAGAACAGTGAAAGTTTGATTCTAGCTAGTCTATCTACTATTTCTATGAGTCATATGCAAGACGTCATTTTAGAAAAGACTTTTTCACTATTCAATAAATAGATTCAAATCTCATTGAATCTAGAATCAAACTTTCTGTTTGATTCTAATAGAATCAATAGAATAGCACTAGTTCGTATGTGACGTCTTGCATATGGTTCTAGAATTCTAATCTATTGATTCTAGCTAGTCTATCTACTATTTCTATGAGTCATATGCAAGACGTCATTTTAGAAAAGACTTTTTCACTATTCAATAAATAGATTCAAATCTATTTGAATCTAGAATCAAACTTTCTGTTTGATTCTAATAGAATCAATAGAATAGCACTAGTTCGTATGTGACGTCTTGCATATGGTTCTAGAATTCTAATCTATTGATTCTAGACCAGCTAGAATCAATAGTAGATAGAACAGTGAAAGTTTGATTCTAGCTAGTCTATCTACTATTTCTATGAGTCATATGCAAGACGTCATTTTAGAAAAGACTTTTTCACTATTCAATAAATAGATTCAAATCTATTTGAATCTAGAATCAAACTTTCTGTTTGATTCTAATAGAATCAATAGAATAGCACTAGTTCGTATGTGACGTCTTGCATATGGTTCTAGAATTCTAATCTATTGATTCTAGCTAGTCTATCTACTATTTCTATGAGTCATATGCAAGACGTCATTTTAGAAAAGACTTTTTCACTATTCAATAAATAGATTCAAATTTATTTGAATCTAGAATCAAACTTTCTGTTTTATTCTAATAGAATCAATAGAATAGCACTATTTCGTATGTGACGTCTTGCATATGGTTCTAGAATTCTAATCTATTCATTCTAGACCAGCTAGAATCAATAGTAGATAAAACAGTGAAAGTTTGATTCTAGCTAGTCTATTTACTATTTCTATGAGTCATATGCAAGACGTCATTTTAGAAAAGACTTTTTCACTATTCAATAAATAGATTCAAATCTATTTGAATCTAGAATCGAACTTTCTGTTTGATTCTAATAGAATCAATAGAATAGCACTAGTTCGTATGTGAAGTCTTGCATATGGTTCTAGAATTCTAATCTATTGATTCTAGCTAGTCTATCTACTATTTCTATGAGTCATAGGCAAGACGTCATTTTAGAAAAGACTTTTTCACTATTCAATAAATAGATTCAAATCTATTTGAATCTAGAATTAAACTTTCTGTTTGATTCTAATAGAATCAATAGAATAGCACTAGTTCGTATGTGACGTCTTGCATATGGTTCTAGAATTCTAATCTATTGATTCTAGACCAGCTAGAATCAATAGTAGATAGAACAGTGAAAGTTTGATTCTAGCTAGTCTATCTACTATTTCTATGAGTCATATGCAAGACGTCATTTTAGAAAAGACTTTTTCACTATTCAATAAATAGATTCAAATCTACTTGAATCTAGAATCAAACTTTCTGTTTGATTCTAATAGAATCAATAGAATAGCACTAGTTCGTATGTGACGTCTTGCATATGGTTCTAGAATTCTAATCTATTGATTCTAGCTAGTCTATCTACTATTTCTATGAGTCATATGCAAGAGGTCATTTTAGAAAAGACTTTTTCACTATTCAATAAATAGATTCAAATCTATTTGAATCTAGAATCAAACTTTCTGTTTGATTCTTATAGAATCAATAGAATAGCACTAGTTCGTATGTGATGTCTTGCATATGGTTCTAGAATTCTAATCTATTGATTCTAGACCAGCTAGAATCAATAGTAGATAGAACAGTGAAAGTTTGATTCTAGCTAGTCTATCTACTATTTCTATGAGTCATATGCAAGACAACATTTTAGAAAAGACTTTTTCACTATTCAATAAATAGATTCAAATCTATTTGAATCTAGAATCAAACTTTCTGTTTGATTCTAATAGAATCAATAGAATAGCACTAGTTCGTATGTGACGTCTTGCATATGGTTCTAGAATTCTTATCTATTGATTCTAGCTAGTCTATCTATTATTTCTATGAGTCATATGCAAGACGTCATTTTAGAAAAGACTTTTTCACTATTCAATAAATAGATTCAAATCTATTTGAATCTAGAATCAAACTTTCTGTTTGATTCTAATAGAATCAATAGAATAGCACTAGTTCGTAGGTGACGTCTTGCATATGGTTCTAGAATTCTAATCTATTGATTCTAGACCAGCTAGAATCAATAGTAGATAGAACAGTGAAAGTTTGATTCTAGCTAGTCTATCTACTATTTCTATGAGTCATATGCAAGACGTCATTTTAGAAAAGACTTTTTCACTATTCAATAAATAGATTCAAATCTATTTGAATCCAGAATCAAACTTTCTGTTTGATTGTAATAGAATCAATAGAATAGCACTAGTTCGTATTTGACGTCTTGCGTATGGTTCTAGAATTCTAATCTATTGATTCTAGACCAGCTAGAATCAATAGTAGATAAAACAGTGAAAGTTTGATTCTAGCTAGTCTATCTACTATTTCTATGAGTCATATGCAAGACGTCATTTTAGAAAAGACTTTTTCACTATTCAATAAATAGATTCAAATCTATTTGAATCTAGAATCAAACTTTCTGTTTGATTCTAATAGAATCAATAGAATAGCACTAGTTCGTATGTGACGTCTTGCATATGGTTCTAGAATTCTTATCTATTGATTCTAGCTAGTCTATCTACTATTTCTATGAGTAATATGCAAGACGTCATTTTAGAAAAGACTTTTTCACTATTCAATAAATAGATTCAAATCTATTTGAATCTAGAATCAAACTTTCTGTTTGATTCTAATAGAATCAATAGAATAGCACTAGTTCGTAGGTGACGTCTTGCATATGGTTCTAGAATTCTAATCTATTGATTCTAGACCAGCTAGAATCAATAGTAGATAGAACAGTGAAAGTTTGATTCTAGCTAGTCTATCTACTATTTCTATGAGTCATATGCAAGACGTCATTTTAGAAAAGACTTTTTCACTATTCAATAAATAGATTCAAATCTATTTGAATCTAGAATCAAACTTTCTGTTTGATTGTAATAGAATCAATAGAATAGCACTAGTTCGTATGTGACGTCTTGCGTATGGTTCTAGAATTCTAATCTATTGATTCTAGACCAGCTAGAATCAATAGTAGATAGAACAGTGAAAGTTTGATTCTAGCTAGTCTATCTACTATTTCTATGAGTCATATGCAAGACGTCATTTTAGAAAAGACTTTTTCACTATTCAATAAATAGATTCAAATCTATTTGAATCTAGAATCAAACTTTCTGTTTGATTCTAATAGAATCAATAGAATAGCACTAGTTCGTATGTGACGTCTTGCATATGGTTCTAGAATTCTAATCTATTGATTCTAGCTAGTCTATCTACTATTTCTATGAGTCATATGCAAGACGTCATTTTAGAAAAGACTTTTTCACTATTCAATAAATAAATTCAAATCTATTTGAATCTAGAATCAAACTTTCTGTTTGATTCTAATAGAATCAATAGAATAGCACTAGTTCGTATGTGACGTCTTGCATATGGTTCTAGAATTCTAATCTATTGATTCTAGACCAGATAGAATCAATATTAGATAGAACAGTGAAAGTTTGATTCTAGCTAGTCTATCAACTATTTCTATGAGTCATATGCAAGACGTCATTTTAGAAAAGACTTTATTCAATAAATAGATTCAAATCTATTTGAATCTAGAATCAAACTTTCTGTTTGATTCTAATAGAATCAATAGAATAGCACTAGTTCGTATGTGACGTCTTGCATATGGTTCTAGAATTCTAATCTATTGATTCTAGCTAGTCTATCTACTATTTCTATGAGTCATATGCAAGACCTCATTTTAGAAAAGACTTTTTCACTATTCAATAAATAGATTCAAATCTATTTGAATCTAGAATCAAACTTTCTGTTTGATTCTAATAGAATCAATAGAATAGCACTAGATCGTATGTGACGTCTTGCATATGGTTCTAGAATTCTAATCTATTGATTCTAGACCAGCTAGAATCAATAGTAGATAGAACAGTGAAAGTTTGATTCTAGCTAGTTATCTACTATTTCTATGAGTCATATGCAAGACGTCATTTTAGAAAAGACTTTTTCACTATTCAATAAATAGATTCAAATCTATTTGAATCTAGAATCAAACTTTCTGTTTGATTCTAATTTGAGTGTGTTTGAGAATGGAGTTTGTGAGTACAAGTAATGGAAGATCAGATGTATAAGGTCATTGAAAGCAGTCACCCCGGCAAGCGACCGAAAGCCATTATCTAGCCGCCGTAAAGAGTGAAATATCTCCTCGATAACCTTATTTAAATGTAGAAAATGCTCTAGACATTGCTCCAGATATATGAAATAAAAAATAAATAGTGTGAATGATTGATATATTGGGGATATTATATGGTTTGGAGTGACTACTTGATTGGTTACTAAATCTTGTCTATCTAGATGATTACCTCATTACGATGCAATAAGTGAAAATGACTATGAATAATGAAGTTAGCAAAATTGAACTTTTATTGAATACGTGTAAATGTGAGTAAAAATTGGAATTTATTTAAATACTTGCATTTACACATTTATGATTGTGACGATGATAAAAAAAAATAAAAAGGTTAAATAGGGAATTAACCCACCCCTAAATACCTCAAATTACCATATAAATGATACTTAGCTATATAACCTCACGCAACAAACAACTAAAGTTAACGGCCATTTAAAAAGAGGACGGATGGTGAAATATAGTACATGATAACGTATTTTATGAAATGTAAATTGGTAAAATGATATGTTTAAATACGTAGGCTGCCTCTAAGACAAGGCCCCCCCCCCTCAGACATGTAGGCACAGACCTACATGTCTGAGGAGGGGCCTTGTTAAAGAGTCAAGCCTACGTACATACATATAATTTAATGTTATTTTATATAACGTTCTGTATAGTACATTCACCGCTCTTTTATTAGTATAATAAAAGAGCGGTGAATGTACGTTATTTATATCATTTATATAATATTAAATTTTATTTAAACCCTCTTAAGAGGGTTTCTGAAATAACCTAGAGATATTGATTTATATTTATCCTGGAAGATTTGGTGTTCCAGGATAAATAAAATCATTATCTCATCTAATACAACCCTCTTAAGAGGGTTTAAAAATTTAATACAGTTATAAACTTATTTGTAGTATTTTTTGTCCTAACACTAAGTGTTAGGACAAGGAAAAAATACTACGGATAAGTTTATATATAATTAAATGTACCTATAATAAAATATTATTTGTTTTATTTTATATCATTATAATGACGTTCTGTATAGGTAAAATTGTTTCAAATTAAAAATTAAAAAACCCCTAAAATCGTTAAAAATCAGCTTAAAGTTTGCGTTTAGGGAATTTTGTGACCCCGTTTTACACGTTTAATGCTAAGATTCTTGATATTTACCTCAAAAACAACCTTTTCAGGATCTTGCCTTCAATCCTGTGAAAAGGCAAATTAGCCCACCTCAAATTTTTCTTCAAAAAGTGTAAAATAAATAATTTTATTCTATTTCAGCAAGGGAGGGCGGGAGCAATCTGGATTACCTCCTCACAGGAGATGACTCAATATAGATTGGTCTCCCCAACAAGTTACGAAACCGATAATTTTATCTTTTTCAGAGAAAATCAATAATCTAGTCCTACTCCTAGTGTGGAGTATAAAAATAATCGTTAATTAGCGAAAAAATTGAGTGTTTTATAAAAGTCTGATATTGTCTACTGTTAAAAAAGGATAAAGTTATTTTATTTGGATTAACCTGGGAGAAGAACTCCCTCCCTCGTTACGCTTCAGTTTGAAGCATAAACTCGGGGGGGGGGGTTCTTCTCTCCCAGAGGTGTTAAAGAGTAAGCTAAATTAAGCTACTGGGCTCATACCCCAATGATAGAGTAATCTCTCTTTAAATGATTAAGTGATTATGCCTATTTTTTTCTTATATTCTTATTGTGTCTTCCCACTCTTGAAAAGACTTTTTCACTATTCAATAAATAGATTCAAATTTATTTGAATCTAGAATCAAACTTTCTGTTTGATTCTAATAGAATCAATAGAATAGCACTAGTTCGTATGTGACGTCTTGCATATGGTTCTAGAATTCTAATCTATTGATTCTAGCTAGTCTATCTACTATTTCTATGAGTCATATGCAAGACGTCATTTTAGAAAAGAATTTTTCACTATTCAATAAATAGATTCAAATCTATTTGAATCTAGAATCAAACTTTCTGTTTGATTCTAATAGAATCAATAGAATAGCACTAGTTCGTATGTGACGTCTTGCATATGGTTCTAGAATTCTAATCTATTGATTCTAGACCAGCTAGAATCAATAGTAGATAGAACAGTGAAAGTTTGATTCTAGCTAGTCTATCTACTATTTCTATGAGTCATATGCAAGACGTCATTTTAGAAAAGACTTTTTCACTATTCAATAAATAGATTCAAATCTATTTGAATCTAGAATCAAACTTTCTGTTTGATTCTAATAGAATCAATAGAATAGCACTAGTTCGTATGTGACGTCTTGCATATGGTTCTAGAATTCCAATCTATTGACACTAGCTAGTCTATCTACTATTTCTATGAGTCATATGCAAGACGTCATTTTAGAAAAGACTTTTTCACTATTCAATAAATAGATTCAAATCTATTTGAATCTAGAATCAAACTTTCTGTTTGATTCTAATAGAATCAATAGAATAGCACTAGTTCGTATGTGACGTCTTGCATATGGTTCTAGAATTCTAATCTATTGATTCTAGACCAGCTAGAATCAATAGTAGATAGAACAGTGAAAGTTTGATTCTAGCTAGTCTATCTACTATTTCTATGAGTCATATGCAAGACGTCATTTTAGAAAAGACTTTTTTACTATTCAATAAATAGATTCAAATCTATTTGAATCTAGAATCAAACTTTCTGTTTGATTCTAATAGAATCAATAGAATAGCACTAGTTCGTATGTGACGTCTTGCATATGGTTCTAGAATTCTAATCTATTGATTCTAGCTAGTCTATCTACTATTTCTATGAGTCATATGCAAGACGTCATTTTAGAAAAGACTTTTTCACTATTCAATAAATAGATTCAAATCTATTTGAATCTAGAATCAAACTTTCTGTTTGATTCTAATAGAATCAATAGAATAGCACTAGTTCGTATGTGACGTCTTGCATATGGTTCTAGAATTCTAATCTATTGATTCTAGACCAGCTAGAATCAATAGTAGATAGAACAGTGAAAGTTTGATTCTAGCTAGTCTATCTACTATTTCTATGAGTCATATGCAAGACGTCATTTTAGAAAAGACTTTTTTACTATTCAATAAATAGATTCAAATCTATTTGAATCTAGAATCAAACTTTCTGTTTGATTCTAATAGAATCAATAGAATAGCACTAGTTCGTATGTGACGTCTTGCATATGGTTCTAGAATTCTAATCTATTGATTCTAGCTAGTCTATCTACTATTTCTATGAGTCATATGCAAGACGTCATTTTAGAAAAGACTTTTTCACTATTCAATAAATAGATTCAAATCTATTTGAATCTAGAATCAAACTTTCTGTTTGATTCTAATAGAATCAATAGAATAGCACTAGTTCGTATGTGACGTCTTGCATATGGTTCTAGAATTCTAATCTATTGATTCTAGCTAGTCTATCTACTATTTCTATGAGTCATATGCAAGACGTCATTTTAGAAAAGACTTTTTCACTATTCAATAAATAGATTCAAATCTATTTGAATCTAGAATCAAACTTTCTGTTTGATTCTAATAGAATCAATAGAATAGCACTATTTCGTATGTGACGTCTTGCATATGGTTCTAGAATTCTAATCTATTCATTCTAGACCAGCTAGAATCAATAGTAGATAAAACAGTGAAAGTTTGATTCTAGCTAGTCTATTTACTATTTCTATGAGTCATATGCAAGACGTCATTTTAGAAAAGACTTTTTCACTATTCAATAAATAGATTCAAATCTATTTGAATCTAGAATCAAACTTTCTGTTTGATTCTAATAGAATCAATAGAATAGCACTAGTTCGTATGTGAAGTCTTGCATATGGTTCTAGAATTCTAATCTATTGATTCTAGCTAGTCTATCTACTATTTCTATGAGTCATAGGCAAGACGTCATTTTAGAAAAGACTTTTTCACTATTCAATAAATAGATTCAAATCTATTTGAATCTAGAATCAAACTTTCTGTTTGATTCTAATAGAATCAATAGAATAGCACTAGTTCGTATGTGACGTCTTGCATATGGTTCTAGAATTCTAATCTATTGATTCTAGACCAGCTAGAATCAATAGTAGATAGAACAGTGAAAGTTTGATTCTAGCTAGTCTATCTACTATTTCTATGAGTCATATGCAAGACGTCATTTTAGAAAAGACTTTTTCACTATTCAATAAATAGATTCAAATCTACTTGAATCTAGAATCAAACTTTCTGTTTGATTCTAATAGAATCAATAGAATAGCACTAGTTCGTATGTGACGTCTTGCATATGGTTCTAGAATTCTAATCTATTGATTCTAGCTAGTCTATCTACTATTTCTATGAGTCATATGCAAGAGGTCATTTTAGAAAAGACTTTTTCACTATTCAATAAATAGATTCAAATCTATTTGAATCTAGAATCAAACTTTCTGTTTGATTCTAATAGAATCAATAGAATAGCACTAGTTCGTATGTGATGTCTTGCATATGGTTCTAGAATTCTAATCTATTGATTCTAGACCAGCTAGAATCAATAGTAGATAGAACAGTGAAAGTTTGATTCTAGCTAGTCTATCTACTATTTCTATGAGTCATATGCAAGACGTCATTTTAGAAAAGACTTTTTCACTATTCAATAAATAGATTCAAATCTATTTGAATCTAGAATCAAACTTTCTGTTTGATTCTAATAGAATCAATAGAATAGCACTAGTTCGTATGTGACGTCTTGCATATGGTTCTAGAATTCTTATCTATTGATTCTAGCTAGTCTATCTACTATTTCTATGAGTCATATGCAAGACGTCATTTTAGAAAAGACTTTTTCACTATTCAATAAATAGATTCAAATCTATTTGAATCTAGAATCAAACTTTCTGTTTGATTCTAATAGAATCAATAGAATAGCACTAGTTCGTAGGTGACGTCTTGCATATGGTTCTAGAATTCTAATCTATTGATTCTAGACCAGCTAGAATCAATAGTAGATAGAACAGTGAAAGTTTGATTCTAGCTAGTCTATCTACTATTTCTATGAGTCATATGCAAGACGTCATTTTAGAAAAGACTTTTTCACTATTCAATAAATAGATTCAAATCTATTTGAATCTAGAATCAAACTTTCTGTTTGATTGTAATAGAATCAATAGAATAGCACTAGTTCGTATGTGACGTCTTGCGTATGGTTCTAGAATTCTAATCTATTGATTCTAGACCAGCTAGAATCAATAGTAGATAGAACAGTGAAAGTTTGATTCTAGCTAGTCTATCTACTATTTCTATGAGTCATATGCAAGACGTCATTTTAGAAAAGACTTTTTCACTATTCAATAAATAGATTCAAATCTATTTGAATCTAGAATCAAACTTTCTGTTTGATTCTAATAGAATCAATAGAATAGCACTAGTTCGTATGTGACGTCTTGCATATGGTTCTAGAATTCTAATCTATTGATTCTAGCTAGTCTATCTACTATTTCTATGAGTCATATGCAAGACGTCATTTTAGAAAAGACTTTTTCACTATTCAATAAATAAATTCAAATCTATTTGAATCTAGAATCAAACTTTCTGTTTGATTCTAATAGAATCAATAGAATAGCACTAGTTCGTATGTGACGTCTTGCATATGGTTCTAGAATTCTAATCTATTGATTCTAGACCAGATAGAATCAATATTAGATAGAACAGTGAAAGTTTGATTCTAGCTAGTCTATCTACTATTTCTATGAGTCATATGCAAGACGTCATTTTAGAAAAGACTTTATTCAATAAATAGATTCAAATCTATTTGAATCTAGAATCAAACTTTCTGTTTGATTCTAATAGAATCAATAGAATAGCACTAGTTCGTATGTGACGTCTTGCATATGGTTCTAGAATTCTAATCTATTGATTCTAGCTAGTCTATCTACTATTTCTAAGAGTCATATGCAAGACCTCATTTTAGAAAAGACTTTTTCACTATTCAATAAATAGATTCAAATCTATTTGAATCTAGAATCAAACTTTCTGTTCGATTCTAATAGAATCAATAGAATAGCACTAGATCGTATGTGACGTCTTGCATATGGTTCTAGAATTATAATCTATTGATTCTAGACCAGCTAGAATCAATAGTAGATAGAACAGTGAAAGTTTGATTCTAGCTAGTTATCTACTATTTCTATGAGTCATATGCAAGACGTCATTTTAGAAAAGACTTTTTCACTATTCAATAAATAGATTCAAATCTATTTGAATCTAGAATCAAACTTTCTGTTTGATTCTAATTTGAGTGTGTTTGAGAATGGAGTTTGTGAGTACAAGTAATGGAAGATCAGATGTATAAGGTCATTGAAAGCAGTCACCCCGGCAAGCGACCGAAACCCATTATCTAGCCGCCGTAAAGAGTGAAATATCTCCTCGATAACCTTATTTAAATGTAGAAAATGCTCTAGACATTGCTCCAGATATATGAAATAAAAAATAAATAGTGTGAATGATTGATATATTGGGGATATTATATGGTTTGGAGTGACTACTTGATTGGTTACTAAATCTTGTCTATCTAGATGATTACCTCATTACGATGCAATAAGTGAAAATGACTATGAATAATGAAGTTAGCAAAATTGAACTTTTATTGAATACGTGTAAATGTGAGTAAAAATTGGAATTTATTTAAATACTTGCATTTACACATTTATGATTGTGACGATGATAAAAAAAAATAAAAAGGTTAAATAGGGAATTAACCCACCCCTAAATACCTCAAATTACCATATAAATGATACTTAGCTATATAACCTCACGCAACAAACAACTAAGTTAACGGCCATTTAAAAAGAGGACGGATGGTGAAATATAGTACATGATAACGTATTTTATGAAATGTAAATTGGTAAAATGATATGTTTAAATACGTAGGCTGCCTCTAAGACAAGGCCCCCCCCCCTCAGACATGTAGGCACAGACCTACATGTCTGAGGAGGGGCCTTGTTAAAGAGTCAAGCCTACGTACATACATATAATTTAATGTTATTTTATATAACGTTCTGTATAGTACATTCACCGCTCTTTTATTAGTATAATAAAAGAGCGGTGAATGTACGTTATTTATATCATTTATATAATATTAAATTTTATTTAAACCCTCTTAAGAGGGTTTCTGAAATAACCTAGAGATATTGATTTATATTTATCCTGGAAGATTTGGTGTTCCAGGATAAATAAAATCATTATCTCATCTAATACAACCCTCTTAAGAGGGTTTAAAAATTTAATACAGTTATAAACTTATTTGTAGTATTTTTTGTCCTAACACTAAGTGTTAGGACAAGGAAAAAATACTACGGATAAGTTTATATATAATTAAATGTACCTATAATAAAATATTATTTGTTTTATTTTATATCATTATAATGACGTTCTGTATAGGTAAAATTGTTTCAAATTAAAAATTAAAAAACCCCTAAAATCGTTAAAAATCAGCTTAAAGTTTGCGTTTAGGGAATTTTGTGACCCCGTTTTACACGTTTAATGCTAAGATTCTTGATATTTACCTCAAAAACAACCTTTTCAGGATCTTGCCTTCAATCCTGTGAAAAGGCAAATTAGCCCACCTCAAATTTTTCTTCAAAAAGTGTAAAATAAATAATTTTATTCTATTTCAGCAAGGGAGGGCGGGAGCAATCTGGATTACCTCCTCACAGGAGATGACTCAATATAGATTGGTCTCCCCAACAAGTTACGAAACCGATAATTTTATCTTTTTCAGAGAAAATCAATAATCTAGTCCTACTCCTAGTGTGGAGTATAAAAATAATCGTTAATTAGCGAAAAAATTGAGTGTTTTATAAAAGTCTGATATTGTCTACTGTTAAAAAAGGATAAAGTTATTTTATTTGGATTAACCTGGGAGAAGAACTCCCTCCCTCGTTACGCTTCAGTTTGAAGCATAAACTCGGGGGGGGGTTCTTCTCTCCCAGAGGTGTTAAAGAGTAAGCTAAATTAAGCTACTGGGCTCATACCCCAATGATAGAGTAATCTCTCTTTAAATGATTAAGTGATTATGCCTATTTTTTCTTATATTCTTATTGTGTCTTCCCACTCTTGAAAAGACTTTTTCACTATTCAATAAATAGATTCAAATCTATTTGAATCTAGAATCAAACTTTCTGTTTGATTCTAATAGAATCAATAGAATAGCACTAGTTCGTATGTGACGTCTTGCATATGGTTCTAGAATTCTAATCTATTGATTCTAGCTAGTCTATCTACTATTTCTATGAGTCATATGCAAGACGTCATTTTAGAAAAGACTTTTTCACTATTCAATAAATAGATTCAAATCTATTTGAATCTAGAATCAAACTTTCTGTTTGATTCTAATAGAATCAATAGAATAGCACTAGTTCGTATGTGACGTCTTGCATATGGTTCTAGAATTCTAATCTATTGATTCTAGACCAGCTAGAATCAATAGTAGATAGAACAGTGAAAGTTTGATTCTAGCTAGTCTATCTACTATTTCTATGAGTCATATGCAAGACGTCATTTTAGAAAAGACTTTTTCACTATTCAATAAATAGATTCAAATCTATTTGAATCTAGAATCAAACTTTCTGTTTGATTCTAATAGAATCAATAGAATAGCACTAGTTCGTATGTGACGTCTTGCATATGGTTCTAGAATTCCAATCTATTGACACTAGCTAGTCTATCTACTATTTCTATGAGTCATATGCAAGACGTCATTTTAGAAAAGACTTTTTCACTATTCAATAAATAGATTCAAATCTATTTGAATCTAGAATCAAACTTTCTGTTTGATTCTAATAGAATAGCACTAGTTCGTATGTGACGTCTTGCATATGGTTCTAGAATTCTAATCTATTGATTCTAGACCAGCTAGAATAAATAGTAGATAGAACAGTGAAAGTTTGATTCTAGCTAGTCTATCTACTATTTCTATGAGTCATATGCAAGACGTCATTTTAGAAAAGACTTTTTCACTATTCAATAAATAGATTCAAATCCATTTGAATCTAGAATCAAACTTTCTGTTTGATTCTAATAGAATCAATAGAATAGCACTAGTTCGTATGTGACGTCTTGCATATGGTTCTAGAATTCTAATCTATTGATACTAGCTAGTCTATCTACTATTTCTATGAGTCATATGCAAGACGTCATTTTAGAAAAGACTTTTTCACTATTCAATAAATAGATTCAAATCTATTTGAATCTAGAATCAAACTTTCTGTTTGATTCTAATAGAATCAATAGAATAGCACTAGTTCGTATGTGACGTCTTGCATATGGTTCTAGAATTCTAATCTATTGATTCTAGACCAGCTAGAATCAATAGTAGATAGAACAGTGAAAGTTTGATTCTAGCTAGTCTATCTACTATTTCTATGAGTCATATGCAAGACGTCATTTTAGAAAAGACTTTTTTACTATTCAATAAATAGATTCAAATCTATTTGAATCTAGAATCAAACTTTCTGTTTGATTCTAATAGAATCAATAGAATAGCACTAGTTCGTATGTGACGTCTTGCATATGGTTCTAGAATTCTAATCTATTGATTCTAGACCAGCTAGAATCAATAGTAGATAGAACAGTGAAACTTTGATTCTAGCTAGTCTATCTACTATTTCTATGATTCATATGCAAGACGTCATTTTAGAAAAGACTTTTTCACTATTCAATAAATAGATTCAAATCTATTTGAATCTAGAATCAAACTTTCTGTTTGATTCTAATAGAATCAATAGAATAGCACTAGTTCGTATGTGACGTCTTGCATATGGTTCTAGAATTCTAATCTATTGATTCTAGCTAGTCTACTATTTCTATGAGTCATATGCAAGACGTCATTTTAGAAAAGACTTTTTCACTATTCAATAAATAGATTCAAATCTATTTGAATATAGAATCAAACTTTCTGTTTGATTCTAATAGAATCAATAGAATAGCACTAGTTCGTATGTGACGTCTTGCATATGGTTCTAGAATTCTAATCTATTGATTCTAGACCAGCTAGAATCAATAGTAGATAGAACAGTGAAAGTTTGATTCTAGCTAGTCTATCTACTATTTCTATGAGTCATATGCAAGACGTCATTTTAGAAAAGACTTTTTCACTATTCAATAAATAGATTCAAATCTACTTGAATCTAGAATCAAACTTTCTGTTTGATTCTAATAGAATCAATAGAATAGCACTAGTTCGTATGTGACGTCTTGCATATGGTTCTAGAATTCTAATCTATTGATTCTAGCTAGTCTATCTACTATTTCTATGAGTCATATGCAAGACGTCATTTTAGAAAAGACTTTTTCACTATTCAATAAATAGATTCAAATCTATTTGAATCTAGAATCAAACTTTCTGTTTGATTCTAATAGAATCAATAGAATAGCACTAGTTCATATGTGACGTCTTGCATATGGTTCTAGAATTCTAATCTATTGATTCTAGACCAGCTAGAATCAATAGTAGATAGAACAGTGAAAGTTTGATTCTAGCTAGTCTATCTACTATTTCTATGAGTCATATGCAAGACGTCATTTTAGAAAAGACTTTTTCACTATTCAATAAATAGATTCAAATCTATTTGAATCTAGAATCAAACTTTCTGTTTGATTCTAATAGAATCAATAGAATAGCACTAGTTCGTATGTGACGTCTTGCATATGGTTCTAGAATTCTTATCTATTGATTCTAGCTAGTCTATCTACTATTTCTATGAGTCATATGCAAGATGTCATTTTAGAAAAGACTTTTTCACTATTCAATAAATAGATTCAAATCTATTTGAATCTAGAATCAAACTTTCTGTTTGATTCTAATAGAATCAATAGAATAGCACTAGTTCGTAGGTGACGTCTTGCATATGGTTCTAGAATTCTAATCTATTGATTCTAGACCAGCTAGAATCAATAGTAGATAGAACAGTGAAAGTTTGATTCTAGCTAGTCTATCTACTATTTCTATGAGTCATATGCAAGACGTCATTTTAGAAAAGACTTTTTCACTATTCAATAAATAGATTCAAATCTATTTGAATCTAGAATCAAACTTTTTATTTGATTGTAATAGAATCAATAGAATAGCACTAGTTCGTATGTGACGTCTTGCGTATGGTTCTAGAATTCTAATCTATTGATTCTAGACCAGGTAGAATCAATAGTAGATAGAACAGTGAAAGTTTGATTCTAGCTAGTCTATCTACTATTTCTATGAGTCATATGCAAGACGTCATTTTAGAAAAGACTTTTTCACTATTCAATAAATAGATTCAAATCT
>NW_027064348.1:0-26724 GCF_032884065.1 Artemia franciscana
AAATGAAGATATTAGACTATTTTATGATTGCATATGGTAAAGAATGTGATTAAAGGCTCTTTTCCTATGACAAAAGTTTTAGTTTTCGAGGGTAATAGCTACGTATGTTGAAAAAATGAAGATATTAGACTATTTTATGATTGCAAATGGTAAAGAATGTGATTAAAGGCTCTTTTCCTATGTCAAAAGTTTTAGTTTTCGAGGGTAATAGCTACGTATGTTGAAAAAATGAAGATATTAGACTATTTTATGATTGCAAATGGTAAAGAATGTGATTAAAGGCTCTTTTCCTATGTCAAAAGTTTTAGTTTTCGAGGGTAATAGCTACGTATGTTGAAAAAATGAAGATATTAGACTATTTTATAATTGCAAATGGTAACGAATGTGATTAAAGGCTCTTTTCCTATGTCAAAAGTTTTAGTTTTCGAGGGTAATAGCTACGTATGTTGAAAAAATGAAGATATTAGACTATTTTATGATTGCAAATGGTAAAGAATGGGATTAAAGGCTCTTTTCCTATGACAAAAGTTTTAGTTTTCGAGGGTAATAGCTACGTATGTTGAAAAAATGAAGATATTAGACTATTTTATGATTGCAAATGGTAAAGAATGTGATTAAAGGCTCTTTTCCTATTTCAAAAGTTTTAGTTTTCGAGGCTAAGAGCTACGTATGTTGGAAAAATGAAGATATTAGACTATTTTATGATTGCACATGGTAAAGAATGTGCTTAAAGGCTCTTTTCCTATGGCAAAAGTTTTAGTTTTCGAGGGTAATAGCTACGTATGCTGGAAAAATGAAGATATTAGACTATTTTATGATTGCACATGGTAAAGAATATGATTAAAGGCTCTTTTCCTATGTCAAAAGTTTTAGTTTTCGAGGGTAATAGCTACGTATGTTGAAAAAATGAAGATATTAGACTATTTTATGATTGCAAATGGTAAAGAATGTGATTAAAGGCTCTTTTCCTATGTCAAAAGTTTTAGTTTTCGAGGGTAATAGCTACGTATGTTGAAAAAATGAAGATATTAGACTATTTTATGATTGCAAATGGTAAAGAATGTGATTAAAGGCTCTTTTCCTATGTCAAAAGTTTTAGTTTTCGAGGGTAATAGCTACGTATGTTGAAAAAATGAAGATATTAGACTATTTTATGATTGCAAATGGTAAAGAATGTGATTAAAGGCTCTGTTCCTATGTCAAAAGTTTTAGTTTTCGAGGGTAATAGCTACGTATGTTGAAAAAATGAAGATATTAGACTATTTTATGATTGCAAATGGTAAAGAATGTGATTAAAGGCTCTTTTCCTATGTCAAAAGTTTTAGTTTTCGAGGGTAATAGCTACGTATGTTGAAAAAATGAAGATATTAGACTATTTTATAATTGCAAATGGTAACGAATGTGATTAATAGGCTCTTTTCCTATGTCAAAAGTTTTAGTTTTCGAGGGTAATAGCTACGTATGTTGAAAAAATGAAGATATTAGACTATTTTATGATTGCAAATGGTAAAGAATGTGATTAAAGGCTCTTTTCCTACGTCAAAAGTTTTAGTTTTCGAGGGGTAATAGCTACTTATGTGGAAAAAATGAAGATATTAGACTATTTTATGATTGCAAATGGTAAAGAATGTGATTAAAGGCTCTTTTCCTATGTCAAAAGTTTTAGTTTTCGAGGGTAATAGCTACGTATGTTGAAAAAATGAAGATATTAGACTATTTTATGATTGCAAATGGTAAAGAATGTGATTAAAGGCTCTGTTCCTATGTCAAAAGTTTTATTTTTCGAGGGTAATAGCTACGTATGTTGAAAAAATGAAGATATTAGACTATTTTATGATTGCAAATGGTAAAGAATGTGATTAAAGGCTCTTTTCCTATGTCAAAAGTTTTAGTTTTCGAGGGTAATAGCTACGTATGTTGGAAAAATGAAGATATTAGACTATTTTATGATTGCAAATGGTAAAGAATGTGATTAAAGGCTCTTTTCCTATTTCAAAAGTTTTCGTTTTCGAGGGTAATAGCTACGTATGTTGAAAAAATAAAGATAGTAGACTATTTTATGATTGCAAATGGTAAAGAATGTGATTAAAGGCTCTTTTCCTATTTCAAAAGTTTTCGTTTTCGAGGGTAATAGCTACGTATGTTGAAAAAATGAAGATATTAGACTATTTTATAATTGCAAATGGTAAAGAATGTGATTAAAGGCTCTTTTCCTATTTCAAAAGTTTTAGTTTTCGAGGGTAATAGCTACGTATGTTGAAAAAATGAAGATATTAGACTATTTTATGATTGCAAATGGTAAAGAATGTGATAAAAGCTCTTTTCCTATGTCAAAAGTTTTAGTTTTCGAGGGTAATAGCTACATATGTTGAAAAAATTAAGATATTAGACTATTTTATGATTGCAAATGGTAAAGAATGTGATTAAAGGCTCTTTTCCTATGTCAAAAGTTTTAGTTTTCGAGGGTAATAGCTACGTATGTTGGAAAAAATGAAGATATTAGACTATTTTATGATTGCACATGGTAAAGAATGTGATTAAAGGCTCTTTTCCTATGTCAAAAGTTTTAGTTTTCGAGGGTAATAGCTACGTATGTTGAAAAAATGAAGATATTAGACTATTTTATGATTGCAAATGGTAAAGAATGTGATTAAAGGCTCTTTTCCTATGTCAAAAGTTTTAGTTTTCGAGGGTAATAGCTACGTATGTTGAAAAAATGAAGATATTAGACTATTTTATAATTGCAAATGGTAAAGAATGTGATTAAAGGCTCTTTTCCTATTTCAAAAGTTTTAGTTTTCGAGGGTAATAGCTACGTATGTTGAAAAAATGAAGATATTAGACTATTTTATGATTGCATATGGTAAAGAATGTGATTAAAGGCTCTTTTCCTATGACAAAAGTTTTAGTTTTCGAGGGTAATAGCTACGTATGTTGAAAAAATGAAGATATTAGACTATTTTATGATTGCAAATGGTAAAGAATGTGATTAAAGGCTCTTTTCCTATGTCAAAAGTTTTAGTTTTCGAGGGTAATAGCTACGTATGTTGAAAAAAATGAAGATATTAGACTATTTTATGATTGCAAATGGTAAAGAATGTGATTAAAGGCTCTTTTCCTATGTCAAAAGTTTTAGTTTTCGAGGGTAATAGCTACGTATGTTGAAAAAATGAAGATATTAGACTATTTTATAATTGCAAATGGTAACGAATGTGATTAAAGGCTCTTTTCCTATGTCAAAAGTTTTAGTTTTCGAGGGTAATAGCTACGTATGTTGAAAAAATGAAGATATTAGACTATTTTATGATTGCAAATGGTAAAGAATGTGATTAAAGGCTCTTTTCCTATGACAAAAGTTTTAGTTTTCGAGGGTAATAGCTACGTATGTTGAAAAAATGAAGATATTAGACTATTTTATGATTGCAAATGGTAAAGAATGTGATTAAAGGCTCTTTTCCTATTTCAAAAGTTTTAGTTTTCGAGGCTAATAGCTACGTATGTTGGAAAAATGAAGATATTAGACTATTTTATGATTGCACATGGTAAAGAATGTGCTTAAAGGCTCTTTTCCTATGGCAAAAGTTTTAGTTTTCGAGGGTAATAGCTACGTATGCTGGAAAAATGAAGATATTAGACTATTTTATGATTGCACATGGTAAAGAATATGATTAAAGGCTCTTTTCCTATGTCAAAAGTTTTAGTTTTCGAGGGTAATAGCTACGTATGTTGAAAAAATGAAGATATTAGACTATTTTATGATTGCAAATGGTAAAGAATGTGATTAAAGGCTCTATTCCTATGTCAAAAGTTTTAGTTTTCGAGGGTAGTAGCCACGTATGTTGAAAAAATGAAGATATTAGACTATTTTATGATTGCACATGGTAAAGAATGTGATTAAAGGCTCTTTTCCTATTTCAAAAGTTTAAGTTTTCGAGGGTAATACCTATGTATGTTGGAAAAATGAAGATATTAGACTATTTTATGATTGCACATGGTAAAGAATGTGATTAAAGGCTCTTTTCCTATGTCAAAAGTTTTAGTTTTCGAGGGTAATAGCTACGTATGTTGAAAAAATGAAGATATTAGACTATTTTATAATTGCAAATGGTAACGAATGTGATTAAAGGCTCTTTTCCTATGTCAAAAGTCTTAGTTTTCGAGGGTAATAGCTACGTATGTTGGAAAAATGAAGATATTAGACTATTTTATGATTGAACATGGTAAAGAATCTGATTAAAGGCTCTTTTCCTATGTCAAAAGTTTTAGTTTTCGAGGGTAATAGCTACGTATGTTGGACAAATGAAGATATTAGACTATTTTATGATTGCACATGGTAAAGAAAGTGCTTAAAGGCTCTTTTCCTATTTCAAAAGTTTTAGTTTTCGAGGGTAATAGCTACGTATGTTGAAAAAATGAAGATATTAGACTATTTTATAATTGCAAATGGTAACGAATGTGATTAAAGGCTCTTTTCCTATGTCAAAAGTTTTAGTTTTCGAGGGTAATAGCTACGTATGTTGAAAAAATGAAGATATTAGATTTTTTTATGATTGCAAATGGTAAAGAATGTGATTAAAGGCTCTTTCCCTATGTCAAAAGTTTTAGTTTTCGAGGGTAATAGCTACTTATGTTGAAAAAATGAAGATATTAGACTATTTTATGATTGCAAATGGTAAAGAATGTGATTAAAGGCTCTTTTCCTATTTCAAAAGTTTTAGTTTTCGAGGGTAATAGCTACGTATGTTGGAAAAATGAAGATATTAGACTATTTTATGATTGCACATGGTAAAGAATGTGCTTAAAGGCTCTTTTCCTATGGCAAAAGTTTTAGTTTTCGAGGGTAATAGCTCCGTATGCTGGAAAAATGAAGATATTAGACTATTTTATGATTGCACATGGTAAAGAAAGTGCTTAAAGGCTCTTTTCCTATGGCAAAAGTTTTAGTTTTCGAGGGTAATAGCTACGTATGTTGAAAAAATCAAGATATTAGACTATTTTATAATTGCAAATGGTAAAGAATGTGATTAAAGGCTCTTTTCCTATGTCAAAAGTTTTAGTTTCGAAGGTAATAGCTACGTATGTTGAAAAAATGAAGATATTAGACTATTTTATAATTGCACATGGTAAAGAATGTGCTTAAAGGCTCTTTTCCTATGGCAAAAGTTTTAGTTTTCGAGGGTAATAGCTACGTATGTTGGAAAAATGAAGATATTAGACTATTTTATGATTGCACATGGTAAAGAAAGTGCTCAAAGGCTCTTTTCCTATTTCAAAAGTTTTAGTTTTCCAGGGTAATAGCTAAGTATGTTGAAAAAATGAAGATATTAGACTATTTTATGATTGCACATGGTAAAGAAAGTGCTTAAAGGCTCTTTTCCTATTTCAAAAGTTTTAGTTTTCAAGGGTAATAGCTACGTATGTTGAAAAAATGAAGATATTAGACTATTTTATGATTGCACATGGTAAACAATGTGATTAAAGGCTCTTTTCCTATGTCAAAAGTTTTAGTTTTCGAGGGTAATAGCTACGTATGTTGGAAAAATGAAGATATTAGACTATTTTATGATTGAACATGGTAAAGAAAGTGCTTAAAGGCTCTTTTCCTATTTCAAAAGTTTTAGTTTTCGAGGGTAATAGCTAAGTATGTTGGAAAAATGAAGATATTAGACTATTTTATGATTGAACATGGTAAAGAATGTGATTAAAGGCTCTTTTCCTATGTCAAAAGTTTTAGTTTTCGAGGGTAATAGCTACGTATGTTGGAAAAATGAAGATATTAGACTATTTTATAATTGCAAATGGTAACGAATGTGATTAAAGGATCTTTTCTTATGTCAAAAGTTTTGGTTTTCGAGGGTAATAGCTACGTATGTTGAAAAAAATGAAGATATTAGACTATTTTATGATTGCAAATGGTAAAGAATGTGATAAAAGGCTCTTTCCCTATGTCAAAAGTTTTAGTTTTCGAGGGTAATAGCTACTTATGTTGAAAAAATGAAGATATTAGACTATTTTATGATTGCAAATGGTAAAGAATGTGATTAAAGGCTCTTTTCTTATTTCAAAAGTTTTAGTTTTCGAGGGTAATAGCTACGTATGTTGAAAAAAATGAAGATATTAGACTATTTTATGATTGCACATGGTAAAGAATGTGCTTAAAGGCTCTTTTCCTATGGCAAAAGTTTTAGTTTTCGAGGGTAATAGCTACGTATGCTGGAAAAATGAAGATATTAGACTATTTTATGATTGCACATGTAAAGAAAGTGCTTAAAGGCTCTTTTCCTATGGCAAAAGTTTTAGTTTTCGAGGGTAATAGCTACGTATGTTGAAAAAATGAAGATATTAGACTATTTTATGATTGCAAATGGTAAAGAATGTGCTTAAAGGCTCTTTTCCTATGGCAAAAGTTTTAGTTTTCGAGGGTAATAGCTACTTATGTTGGAAAAATGAAGATATTAGACTATTTTATGATTGCACATGGTAAAGAAAGTGCTCAAAGGCTCTTTTCCTATTTCAAAAGTTTTAGTTTTCCAGGGTAATAGCTACGTATGTTGAAAAAATTAAGATATTAGACTATTTTATGATTGCACATGGTAAAGAAAGTGCTTAAAGGCTCTCTTCCTATTTCAAAAGTTTTAGTTTTCGAGGGTAATAGCTACGTATGTTGAAAAAAATGAAGATATTAGACTATTTTATGATTGCACATGGTAAAGAATGTGATTAAAGGCTCTTTTCCTATGTCAAAAGTTTTAGTTTTCGAGGGTAATAGCTACGTATGTTGGAAAAATGAAGATATTAGACTATTTTATGATTGAACATGGTAAAGAAAGTGCTTAAAGGCTCTTTTCCTATTTCAAAAGTTTTAGTTTTCGAGGGTAATAGCTACGTATGTTGAAAAAATGAAGATATTAGACTATTTTATGATTGCAAATGGTAAAGAATGTGATTAAAGGCTCTTTTCCTATTTCAAAAGTTTAAGTTTTCGAGGGTAATACCTACGTATGTTGGAAAAATGAAGATATTAGACTATTTTATGATTGCACATGGTAAAGAATGTGATTCAAGGCTCTTTTCCTATGTCAAAAGTTTTAGTTTTCGAGGGTAATAGCTACGTATGTTGAAAAAATGAAGATATTAGACTATTTTATAATTGCAAATGGTAACGAATGTGATTAAAGGCTCTTTTCCTATGTCAAAAGTCTTAGTTTTCGAGGGTAATAGCTACGTATGTTGGAAAAATGAAGATATTAGACTATTTTATGATTGCACATGGTAAAGAATGTGATTAAAGGCTCTTTTCCTATGTCAAAAGTTTTAGTTTTCGAGGGTAATAGCTACGTATGTTGAAAAAATGAAGATATTAGACTATTTTATAATTGCAAATGGTAACGAATGTGATTAAAGGCTCTTTTCCTATGTCAAAAGTTTTAGTTTTCGAGGGTAATACCTACGTATGTTAAAAAAATGAAGATATTAGACTATTTTATGATTGCAAATGGCAAAGAATGTTATTAAAGGCTCTCTTCCTATGTCAAAAATTTAGTTTCCGAGGGTAATAGCTACGTATGTTGAAAAAATGAAGATATTAGACTATTTTATGATTGCAAATGGTAAAGAATGTGATTAAAGGCTCTTTTCCTATGTCAAAGGTTTTAGTTTTCGAGGGTAATAGCTACGTATGTTGAAAAAATGAAGATATTAGACTATTTTATGATTGCAAATGGTAAAGAATGTGATTAAAGGTTCTTTTCCTATGTCAAAAGTTTTAGTTTTCGAGGGTAATAGCTACGTATGTTGAAAAAATGAAGATATTAGACTATTTTATGATTGCAAATGGTATAGAATGTGATTAAAGGCTCTTTTCCTATGTCAAAAGTTTTAGTTTTCGAGGGTAATAGCTACGTATGTTGGAAAAATGAAGATATTAGACTATTTTATGATTGCACATGGTAAAGAATATGATTAAAGGCTCTTTTCCTATGTCAAAAGTTTTAGTTTTCGAGGGTAATAGCTACGTATGTTGAAAAAATGAAGATATTAGACTATTTTATGATTGCAAATGGTAAAGAATGTGATTAAAGGCTCTTTTCCTATGTCAAAAGTTTTAGTTTTCGAGGGTAATAGCCACGTATGTTGAAAAAATGAAGATATTAGACTATTTTATGATTGCAAATGGTAAAGAATGTGATTAAAGGCTCTTTTCCTATGTCAAAAGTTTTAGTTTTCGAGGGTAATAGCTACGTATGTTGAAAAAATGAAGATATTAGACTATTTTATAATTGCAAATGGTAACGAATGTGATTAATGGCTCTTTTCCTATGTCAAAAGTTTTAGTTTTCGAGGGTAATAGCTACGTATGTTGAAAAAATGAAGATATTAGACTATTTTATGATTGCAAATGGTAAAGAATGTGATTAAAGGCTCTTTTCCTATGTCAAAAGTTTTAGTTTTCGAGGGTAATAGCTACGTATGTTGAAAAAATGAAGATATTAGACTATTTTATGATTGCAAATGGTAAAGAATGTGATTAAAGGCTCTTTTCCTATGTCAAAAGTTTTAGTTTTCGAGGGTAATAGCTACGTATGTTGAAAAAATGAAGATATTAGACTATTTTATGATTGCAAATGGTAAAGAATGTGATTAAAGGCTCTTTTCCTATGTCAAAAGTTTTAGTTTTCGAGGGTAATAGCTACGTATGTTGGAAAAATGAAGATATTAGACTATTTTATGATTGCAAATGGTAAAGAACGTGATTAAAGGCTCTTTTCCTATTTCAAAAGTTTTAGTTTTCGAGGGTAATAGCTACGTATGTTGAAAAAATGAAGATATTAGACTATTTTATAATTGCAAATGGTAAAGAATGTGATTAAAGGCTCTTTTCCTATTTCAAAAGTTTTAGTTTTCGAGGGTAATAGCTACGTATGTTGAAAAAATGAAGATATTAGACTATTTTATGATTGCAAATGGTAAAGAATGTGATTAAAGGCTCTTTTCCTATGTCAAAAGTTTTAGTTTTCGAGGGTAATAGCTACGTATGTTGGAAAAATGAAGATATTAGACTATTTTATGATTGCACATGGTAAAGAATGTGATTAAAGGCTCTTTTCCTATGTCAAAAGTTTTAGTTTTCGAGGGTAATAGCTACGTATGTTGAAAAAATGAAGATATTAGACTATTTTATGATTGCAAATGGTAAAGAATGTGATTAAAGGCTCTTTTCCTATGTCAAAAGTTTTAGTTTTCGAGGGTAATAGCTACGTATGTTGAAAAAATGAAGATATTAGACTATTTTATAATTGCAAATGGTAAAGAATGTGATTAAAGGCTCTTTTCCTATGTCAAAAGTTTTAGTTTTCGAGGGTAATAGCTACGTATGTTGAAAAAATGAAGATATTAGACTATTTTATGATTGCAAATGGTAAAGAATGTGATTAAAGGCTCTTTTCCTATGTCAAAAGTTTTAGTTTTCGAGGGTAATAGCTACGTATGTTGAAAAAATGAAGATATTAGACTATTTTATGATTGCAAATGGTAAAGAATGTGATTAAAGGCTCTTTTCCTATGATAAAAGTTTTAGTTTTCGAGGGTAATAGCTACGTATGTTGAAAAAATGAAGATATTAGACTATTTTATGATTGCAAATGGTAAAGAATGTGATTAAAGGCTCTTTTCCTATGTCAAAAGTTTTAGTTTTCGAGGGTAATAGCTACGTATGTTGAAAAAATGAAGATATTAGACTATTTTATGATTGCAAATGGTAAAGAATGTGCTTAAAGGCTCTTTTCCTATGGCAAAAGTTTAGTTTTCGAGGGTAATAGCTACGTATGTTGGAAAAATGAAGATATTAGACTATTTTATGATTGCACATGGTAAAGAATGTGCTTAAAGGCTCTTTTCCTATGGCAAAAGTTTTAGTTTTCGAGGGTAATAGCTACGTATGTTGAAAAAATGAAGATATTAGACTATTTTATGATTGCAAATGGTAAAGAATGTGCTTAAAGGCTCTTTTCCTATGGCAAAAGTTTTAGTTTTCGAGGGTAATAGCTACGTATGTTGAAAAAATGAAGATATTAGACTATTTTATGATTGCAAATGGTAAAGAATGTGATTAAAGGCTCTTTTCCTATGTCAAAAGTTTTAGTTTTCGAGGGTAATAGCTACGTATGTTGAAAAAATGAAGATATTAGACTATTTTATAATTGCACATGGTAAAGAATGTGCTTAAAGGCTCTTTTTCCTATGGCAAAAGTTTTAGTTTTTGAGGGTAATAGCTACGTATGTTGAAAAAATGAAGATATTAGACTATTTTATGATTGCACATGGTAAAGAATGTGCTTAAAGGCTCTTTTCCTATTTCAAAAGTTTTAGTTTTCGAGGGTAATAGCTACGTATGTTGAAAAAATGAAGATATTAGACTATTTTATGATTGCACATGGTAAAGAAAGTGCTTAAAGGCTCTTTTCCTATTTCAAAAGTTTTAGTTTTCGAGGGTAATAGCTACGTATGTTGAAAAAATGAAGATATTAGACTATTTTATGATTGCACATGGTAAAGAATGTGATTAAAGGCTCTTTTCCTATGTCAAAAGTTTTAGTTTTCGAGGGTAATAGCTACGTATGTTGGAAAAATGAAGATATTAGACTATTTTATGATTGCAACATGGTAAAGAAAGTGCTTAAAGGCTCTTTTCCTATGTCAAAAGTTTTAGTTTTCGAGGGTAATAGCTACGTATGTTGGAAAAATGAAGATATTAGACTATTTTATGATTGCACATGGTAAAGAATGTGATTAAAGGCTCTTTTCCTATGTCAAAAGTTTTAGTTTTCGAGGGTAATAGCTACGTATGTTGAAAAAATGAAGATATTAGACTATTTTATGATTGCAAATGGTAACGAATGTGATTAAAGGCTCTTTTCCTATGTCAAAAGTTTTAGTTTTCGAGGGTAATAGCTACGTATGTTAAAAAAATGAAGATATTAGACTATTTTATGATTGCAAATGGTAAAGAATGTTATTAAAGGCTCTTTCCTATGTCAAAAGTTTAGTTTCCGAGGGTAATAGCTACGTATGTTGAAAAAATGAAGATATTAGACTATTTTATGATTGCAAATGGTAAAGAATGTGATTAAAGGCTCTTTTCCTATGTCAAAAGTTTTAGTTTTCGAGGGTAATAGCTACGTATGTTGAAAAAATGAAGATATTAGACTATTTTATGATTGCAAATGGTAAAGAATGTGATTAAAGGTTCTTTTCCTATGTCAAAAGTTTTAGTTTTCGAGGGTAATAGCTACGTATGTTGAAAAAATGAAGATATTAGACTATTTTATGATTGCAAATGGTATAGAATGTGATTAAAGGCTCTTTTCCTATGTCAAAAGTTTTAGTTTTCGAGGGTAATAGCTACGTATGTTGGAAAAATGAAGATATTAGACTATTTTATGATTGCACATGGTAAAGAATATGATTAAAGGCTCTTTTCCTATGTCAAAAGTTTTAGTTTTCGAGGGTAATAGCTACGTATGTTGAAAAAATGAAGATATTAGACTATTTTATGATTGCAAATGGTAAAGAATGTGATTAAAGGCTCTTTTCCTATGTCAAAAGTTTTAGTTTTCGAGGGTAATAGCTACGTATGTTGAAAAAATGAAGATATTAGACTATTTTATGATTGCAAATGGTAAAGAATGTGATTAAAGGCTCTTTTCCTATGTCAAAAGTTTTAGTTTTCGAGGGTAATAGCTACGTATGTTGAAAAAATGAAGATATTAGACTATTTTATGATTGCACATGGTAAAGAATGTGCTTAAAGGCTCTTTTCCTATGTCAAAAGTTTTAGTTTTCGAGGGTAATAGCTACGTATGTTGAAAAAATGAAGATATTAGACTATTTTATGATTGCACATGGTAAAGAATGTGATTAAAGGCTCTTTTCCTATGTCAAAAGTTTTAGTTTTCGAGGGTAATAGCTACGTATGTTGAAAAAATGAAGATATTAGACTATTTTATGATTGCACATGGTAAAGAATGTGCTTAAAGGCTCTTTTCCTATGTCAAAAGTTTTAGTTTTCGAGGGTAATAGCTACGTATGTTGAAAAATGAAGATATTAGACTATTTTATGATTGCACATGGTAAAGAATGTGATTAAAGGCTCTTTTCCTATGTCAAAAGTTTTAGTTTTCGAGGGTAATAGCTACGTATGTTGAAAAAATGAAGATATTAGACTATTTTATGATTGCAAATGGTAAAGAATGTGATTAAAGGCTCTTTTCCTATGTCAAAAGTTTTAGTTTTCGAGGGTAATAGCTACGTATGTTGAAAAAATGAAGATATTAGACTATTTTATGATTGCAAATGGTAAAGAATGTGATTAAAGGCTCTTTTCCTATGTCAAAAGTTTTAGTTTTCGAGGGTAATAGCTACGTATGTTGAAAAAATGAAGATATTAGACTATTTTATGATTGCAAATGGTAAAGAATGTGATTAAAGGCTCTTTTCCTATGTCAAAAGTTTTAGTTTTCGAGGGTAATAGCTACGTATGTTGAAAAAATGAAGATATTAGACTATTTTATGATTGCAAATGGTAAAGAATGTGATTAAAGGCTCTTTTCCTATGTCAAAAGTTTTAGTTTTCGAGGGTAATAGCTACGTATGTTGAAAAAATGAAGATATTAGACTATTTTATGATTGCAAATGGTAAAGAATGTGATTAAAGGCTCTTTTCCTATGTCAAAAGTTTTAGTTTTCGAGGGTAATAGCTACGTATGTTGAAAAAATGAAGATATTAGACTATTTTATGATTGCAAATGGTAAAGAATGTGATTAAAGGCTCTTTTCCTATGTCAAAAGTTTTAGTTTTCGAGGGTAATAGCTACGTATGTTGAAAAAATGAAGATATTAGACTATTTTATGATTGCAAATGGTAAAAATGTGATTAAAGGCTCTTTTCCTATGTCAAAAGTTTTAGTTTTCGAGGGTAATAGCTACGTATGTTGAAAAAATGAAGATATTAGACTATTTTATGATTGCAAATGGTAAAGAATGTGATTAAAGGCTCTTTTCCTATGTCAAAAGTTTTAGTTTTCGAGGGTAATAGCTACGTATGTTGAAAAAATGAAGATATTAGACTATTTTATGATTGCAAATGGTAAAGAATGTGATTAAAGGCTCTTTTCCTATGTCAAAAGTTTTAGTTTTCGAGGGTAATAGCTACGTATGTTGGAAAAATGAAGATATTAGACTATTTTATGATTGCACATGGTAAAGAATGTGATTAAAGGCTCTTTTCCTATGTCAAAAGTTTTAGTTTTCGAGGGTAATAGCTACGTATGTTGAAAAAATGAAGATATTAGACTATTTTATGATTGCAAATGGTAAAGAATGTGATTAAAGGCTCTTTTCCTATGTCAAAAGTTTTAGTTTTCGAGGGTAATAGCTACGTATGTTGAAAAAATGAAGATATTAGACTATTTTATGATTGCAAATGGTAAAGAATGTGATTAAAGGCTCTTTTCCTATGAAAAGTTTTAGTTTTCGAGGGTAATAGCTACGTATGTTGAAAAAATGAAGATATTAGACTATTTTATGATTGCAAATGGTAAAGAATGTGATTAAAGGCTCTTTTCCTATGTCAAAAGTTTTAGTTTTCGAGGGTAATAGCTACGTATGTTGAAAAAATGAAGATATTAGACTATTTTATGATTGCAAATGGTAAAGAATGTGATTTAAGGCTCTTTTCCTATGTCAAAAGTTTTAGTTTTCGAGGGTAATAGCTACGTATGTTGGAAAAATGAAGATATTAGACTATTTTATGATTGCACATGGTAAAGAATGTGATTAAAGGCTCTTTTCCTATGTCAAAAGTTTTAGTTTTCGAGGGTAATAGCTACGTATGTTGAAAAAATGAAGATATTAGACTATTTTATGATTGCAAATGGTAAAGAATGTGATTAAAGGCTCTTTTCCTATGTCAAAAGTTTTAGTTTTCGAGGGTAATAGCTACGTATGTTGAAAAAATGAAGATATTAGACTATTTTATAATTGCAAATGGTAAAGAATGTGATTAAAGGCTCTTTTCCTATTTCAAAAGTTTTAGTTTTCGAGGGTAATAGCTACGTATGTTGAAAAAATGAAGATATTAGACTATTTTATAATTGCAAATGGTAAAGAATGTGATTAAAGGCTCTTTTCCTATGTCAAAGTTTTAGTTTTCGAGGGTAATAGCTACGTATGTTGAAAAAATGAAGATATTAGACTATTTTATGATTGCAAATGGTAAAGAATGTGATTAAAGGCTCTTTTCCTATGACAAAAGTTTTAGTTTTCGAGGGTAATAGCTACGTATGTTGAAAAAATGAAGATATTAGACTATTTTATGATTGCAAATGGTAAAGAATGTGATTAAAGGCTCTTTTCCTATTTCAAAAGTTTTAGTTTTCGAGGGTAATAGCTACGTATGTTGAAAAAATGAAGATATTAGACTATTTTATGATTGCACATGGTAAAGAATGTGATTAAAGGCTCTTTTCCTATGGCAAAAGTTTTAGTTTTCGAGGGTAATAGCTACGTATGTTGGAAAAATGAAGATATTAGACTATTTTATGATTGCACATGGTAAAGAAAGTGCTTAAAGGCTCTTTTCCTATGGCAAAAGTTTTAGTTTTCGAGGGTAATAGCTACGTATGTTGAAAAAATGAAGATATTAGACTATTTTATGATTGCAAATGGTAAAGAATGTGCTTAAAGGCTCTTTTCCTATGGCAAAAGTTTTAGTTTTCGAGGGTAATAGCTACGTATGTTGAAAAAATGAAGATATTAGACTATTTTATGATTGCAAATGGTAAAGAATGTGATTAAAGGCTCTTTTCCTATGGCAAAAGTTTTAGTTTTCGAGGGTAATAGCTACGTATGTTGAAAAAATGAAGATATTAGACTATTTTATGATTGCAAATGGTAAAGAATGTGCTTAAAGGCTCTTTTCCTATGGCAAAAGTTTTAGTTTTCGAGGGTAATAGCTACGTATGTTGAAAAAATGAAGATATTAGACTATTTTATGATTGCAAATGGTAAAGAATGTGATTAAAGGCTCTTTTCCTATGTCAAAAGTTTTAGTTTTCGAGGGTAATAGCTACGTATGTTGAAAAAATGAAGATATTAGACTATTTTATGATTGCACATGGTAAAGAATGTGATTAAAGGCTCTTTTCCTATGTCAAAAGTTTTAGTTTTCGAGGGTAATAGCTACGTATGTTGAAAAAATGAAGATATTAGACTATTTTATGATTGCAAATGGTAAAGAATGTGATTAAAGGCTCTTTTCCTATGTCAAAAGTTTTAGTTTTCGAGGGTAATAGCTACGTATGTTGAAAAAATGAAGATATTAGACTATTTTATGATTGCAAATGGTAAAGAATGTGATTAAAGGCTCTTTTCCTATTTCAAAAGTTTTAGTTTTCGAGGGTAATAGCTACGTATGTTGAAAAAATGAAGATATTAGACTATTTTATGATTGCAAATGGTAACGAATGTGATTAAAGGCTCTTTTCCTATGTCAAAAGTTTTAGTTTTCGAGGGTAATAGCTACGTATGTTGAAAAAATGAAGATATTAGACTATTTTATGATTGCAAATGGTAAAGAATGTGATTAAAGGCTCTTTTCCTATGTCAAAAGTTTTAGTTTTCGAGGGTAATAGCTACGTATGTTGAAAAAATGAAGATATTAGACTATTTTATGATTGCAAATGGTAAAGAATGTGATTAAAGGCTCTTTTCCTATGTCAAAAGTTTTAGTTTTCGAGGGTAATAGCTACGTATGTTGAAAAAATGAAGATATTAGACTATTTTATGATTGCAAATGGTAAAGAATGTGATTAAAGGCTCTTTTCCTATTTCAAAAGTTTTAGTTTTCGAGGGTAATAGCTACGTATGTTGAAAAATGAAGATATTAGACTATTTTATGATTGCAAATGGTAAAGAATGTGATTAAAGGCTCTTTTCCTATGTCAAAAGTTTTAGTTTTCGAGGGTAATAGCTACGTATGTTGAAAAAATGAAGATATTAGACTATTTTATGATTGCAAATGGTAAAGAATGTGCTTAAAGGCTCTTTTCCTATGGCAAAAGTTTTAGTTTTCGAGGGTAATAGCTACGTATGTTGAAAAAATGAAGATATTAGACTATTTTATGATTGCAAATGGTAAAGAATGTGATTAAAGGCTCTTTTCCTATGTCAAAAGTTTTAGTTTTCGAGGGTAATAGCTACGTATGTTGAAAAAATGAAGATATTAGACTATTTTATGATTGCAATGGTAAAGAATGTGATTAAAGGCTCTTTTCCTATGGCAAAAGTTTTAGTTTTCGAGGGTAATAGCTACGTATGTTGAAAAAATGAAGATATTAGACTATTTTATGATTGCACATGGTAAAGAATGTGCTTAAAGGCTCTTTTCCTATTTCAAAAGTTTTAGTTTTCGAGGGTAATAGCTACGTATGTTGAAAAAATGAAGATATTAGACTATTTTATGATTGCACATGGTAAAGAATGTGCTTAAAGGCTCTTTTCCTATGTCAAAAGTTTTAGTTTTCGAGGGTAATAGCTACGTATGTTGAAAAAATGAAGATATTAGACTATTTTATGATTGCACATGGTAAAGAATGTGATTAAAGGCTCTTTTCCTATGTCAAAAGTTTTAGTTTTCGAGGGTAATAGCTACGTATGTTGAAAAAATGAAGATATTAGACTATTTTATGATTGCAACATGGTAAAGAATGTGCTTAAAGGCTCTTTTCCTATGTCAAAAGTTTTAGTTTTCGAGGGTAATAGCTACGTATGTTGGAAAAATGAAGATATTAGACTATTTTATGATTGCAAATGGTAAAGAATGTGATTAAAGGCTCTTTTCCTATGTCAAAAGTTTTAGTTTTCGAGGGTAATAGCTACGTATGTTGAAAAAATGAAGATATTAGACTATTTTATAATTGCAAATGGTAACGAATGTGATTAAAGGCTCTTTTCCTATGTCAAAAGTTTTAGTTTTCGAGGGTAATAGCTACGTATGTTGGAAAAATGAAGATATTAGACTATTTTATGATTGCACATGGTAAAGAATGTGATTAAAGGCTCTTTTCCTATGTCAAAAGTTTTAGTTTTCGAGGGTAATAGCTACGTATGTTGAAAAAATGAAGATATTAGACTATTTTATGATTGCAAATGGTAAAGAATGTGATTAAAGGCTCTTTTCCTATGTCAAAAGTTTTAGTTTTCGAGGGTAATAGCTACGTATGTTGAAAAAATGAAGATATTAGACTATTTTATGATTGCAAATGGTAAAGAATGTGATTAAAGGCTCTTTTCCTATGTCAAAAGTTTTAGTTTTCGAGGGTAATAGCTACGTATGTTGAAAAAATGAAGATATTAGACTATTTTATGATTGCAAATGGTAAAGAATGTGATTAAAGGCTCTTTTCCTATGTCAAAAGTTTTAGTTTTCGAGGGTAATAGCTACGTATGTTGAAAAATGAAGATATTAGACTATTTTATGATTGCAAATGGTAAAGAATGTGATTAAAGGCTCTTTTCCTATGTCAAAAGTTTTAGTTTTCGAGGGTAATAGCTACGTATGTTGAAAAAATGAAGATATTAGACTATTTTATGATTGCAAATGGTAAAGAATGTGATTAAAGGCTCTTTTCCTATGTCAAAAGTTTTAGTTTTCGAGGGTAATAGCTACGTATGTTGAAAAAATGAAGATATTAGACTATTTTATGATTGCAAATGGTAAAGAATGTGATTAAAGGCTCTTTTCCTATGTCAAAAGTTTTAGTTTTCGAGGGTAATAGCTACGTATGTTGAAAAAATGAAGATATTAGACTATTTTATGATTGCAAATGGTAAAGAATGTGATTAAAGGCTCTTTTCCTATGTCAAAAGTTTTAGTTTTCGAGGGTAATAGCTACGTATGTTGAAAAAATGAAGATATTAGACTATTTTATGATTGCAAATGGTAAAGAATGTGATTAAAGGCTCTTTTCCTATGTCAAAAGTTTTAGTTTTCGAGGGTAATAGCTACGTATGTTGAAAAAATGAAGATATTAGACTATTTTATGATTGCAAATGGTAAAGAATGTGATTAAAGGCTCTTTTCCTATGTCAAAAGTTTTAGTTTTCGAGGGTAATAGCTACGTATGTTGAAAAAATGAAGATATTAGACTATTTTATGATTGCAAATGGTAAAGAATGTGATTAAAGGCTCTTTTCCTATGTCAAAAGTTTTAGTTTTCGAGGGTAATAGTACGTATGTTGGAAAAAATGAAGATATTAGACTATTTTATGATTGCAAATGGTAAAGAATGTGATTAAAGGCTCTTTTCCTATGTCAAAAGTTTTAGTTTTCGAGGGTAATAGCTACGTATGTTGAAAAAATGAAGATATTAGACTATTTTATGATTGCAAATGGTAAAGAATGTGATTAAAGGCTCTTTTCCTATGTCAAAAGTTTTAGTTTTCGAGGGTAATAGCTACGTATGTTGGAAAAATGAAGATATTAGACTATTTTATGATTGCAAATGGTAAAGAATGTGATTAAAGGCTCTTTTCCTATGTCAAAAGTTTTAGTTTTCGAGGGTAATAGCTACGTATGTTGAAAAAATGAAGATATTAGACTATTTTATGATTGCAAATGGTAAAGAATGTGATTAAAGGCTCTTTTCCTATGTCAAAAGTTTTAGTTTTCGAGGGTAATAGCTACGTATGTTGAAAAAATGAAGATATTAGACTATTTTATGATTGCAAATGGTAAAGAATGTGATTAAAGGCTCTTTTCCTATGTCAAAAGTTTTAGTTTTCGAGGGTAATAGCTACGTATGTTGAAAAAATGAAGATATTAGACTATTTTATATTGCAAATGGTAAAGAATGTGATTAAAGGCTCTTTTCCTATGTCAAAAGTTTTAGTTTTCGAGGGTAATAGCTACGTATGTTGAAAAAATGAAGATATTAGACTATTTTATGATTGCAAATGGTAAAGAATGTGATTAAAGGCTCTTTTCCTATGTTCAAAAGTTTTAGTTTTCGAGGGTAATAGCTACGTATGTTGAAAAAATGAAGATATTAGACTATTTTATGATTGCAAATGGTAAAGAATGTGATTAAAGGCTCTTTTCCTATGTCAAAAGTTTTAGTTTTCGAGGGTAATAGCTACGTATGTTGAAAAAATGAAGATATTAGACTATTTTATGATTGCAAATGGTAAAGAATGTGATTAAAGGCTCTTTTCCTATGTCAAAAGTTTTAGTTTTCGAGGGTAATAGCTACGTATGTTGAAAAAATGAAGATATTAGACTATTTTATGATTGCAAATGGTAAAGAATGTGATTAAAGGCTCTTTTCCTATGTCAAAAGTTTTAGTTTTCGAGGGTAATAGCTACGTATGTTGAAAAATGAAGATATTAGACTATTTTATGATTGCACATGGTAAAGAATGTGATTAAAGGCTCTTTTCCTATGTCAAAAGTTTTAGTTTTCGAGGGTAATAGCTACGTATGTTGAAAAAATGAAGATATTAGACTATTTTATGATTGCAAATGGTAAAGAATGTGATTAAAGGCTCTTTTCCTATGTCAAAAGTTTTCGTTTTCGAGGGTAATAGCTACGTATGTTGGAAAAATGAAGATATTAGACTATTTTATGATTGCAAATGGTAAAGAATGTGATTAAAGGCTCTTTTCCTATGTCAAAAGTTTTAGTTTTCGAGGGTAATAGCTACTTGTGTTGGAAAAATGAAGATATTAGACTATTTTATGATTGCACATGGTAAAGAATGTGATTAAAGGCTCTTTTCCTATGTCAAAAGTTTTAGTTTTCGAGGGTAATAGCTACGTATGTTGAAAAATGAAGATATTAGACTATTTTATGATTGCAAATGGTAAAGAATGTGATTAAAGGCTCTTTTCCTATGTCAAAAGTTTTAGTTTTCGAGTGTAATAGCTACGTATGTTGAAAAAATGAAGATATTAGACTATTTTATGATTGCACATGGTAAAGAATGTGATTAAAGGCTCTTTTCCTATGTCAAAAGTTTTAGTTTTCGAGGGTAATAGCTACGTATGTTGGAAAAATGAAGATATTAGACTATTTAATGATTGCACATGGTAAAGAATGTGATTAAAGGCTCTTTTCCTATTTCAAAAGTTTTCGTTTTCGAGGGTAATAGCTACGTATGTTGGAAAAATGAAGATATTAGACTATTTTATGATTGCAAATGGTAAAGAATGTGATTAAAGGCTCTTTTCCTATGTCAAAAGTTTTAGTTTTCGAGGGTAATAGCTACGTATGTTGAAAAAATGAAGATATTAGACTATTTTATGATTGCAAATGGTAAAGAATGTGATTAAAGGCTCTTTTCCTATGTCAAAAGTTTTAGTTTTCGAGGGTAATAGCCACGTATGTTGAAAAAATGAAGATGTTAGACTATTTTATGATTGCAAATGGTAAAGAATGTGATTAAAGGCTCTTTTCCTATGTCAAAAGTTTTAGTTTTCGAGGGTAATAGCTACGTATGTTGGAAAAATGAAGATATTAGACTATTTTATGATTGCACATGGTAAAGAATGTGATTAAAGGCTCTTTTCCTATGTCAAAAGTTTTAGTTTTCGAGGGTAATAGCTGCATATGTTGGGAAAATGAAGATATTAGACTATTTTATGATTGCACATGGTAAAGAATGTGATTAAAGGCTCTTTTCCTATTTCAAAAGTTTTAGTTTTCGAGGGTAATGGCTACGTATGTTGAAAAAATGAAGATATTAGACTATTTTATGATTGCACATGGTAAAGAAAGTGCTTAAAGGCTCTTTTCCTATTTCAAAAGTTTTAGTTTTCGAGGGTAATAGCTACGTATGTTGAAAAAATGAAGATATTAGACTATTTTATGATTGCACATGGTAAAGAATGTGATTAAAGGCTCTTTTCCTATGTCAAAAGTTTTAGTTTTCGAGGGTAATAGATACGTATGTTGGAAAAATGAAGATATTAGACTATTTTATGATTGAACATGGTAAAGAAAGTGCTTAAAGGCTCTTTTCCTATTTCAAAAGTTTTAGTTTTCGAGGGTAATACCTACGTATGGTGGAAAAATGAAGATATTAGAATATTTTATGATTGCACATGGTAAAGAATGTGATTCAAGGCTCTTTTCCTATGTCAAAAGTTTTAGTTTTCGAGGGTAATAGCTACGTATGTTGAAAAAATGAAGATATTAGGCTATTTTATAATTGCAAATGGTAACGAATTTGATTAAAGGCTCTTTTCCTATGTCAAAAGTCTTAGTTTTCCTGGGTAATAGCTACGTATGTTGGAAAAATGAAGATATTAGACTATTTTATGATTGCACATGGTAAAGAATGTGATTAAAGGCTCTTTTCCTATGTCAAAAGTTTTAGTTTTCGAGGGTAATAGCTACGTGTGTTGGAAAAATTAAGATATTAGACTATTTTATGATTGCAAATGGTAAAGAATGTGATTAAAGGCTCTTTTCCTATGTCAAAAGTTTTAGTTTTCGAGGGTAATAGCTACGTATGTTGGAAAAATGAAGATATTAGACTATTTAATGATTGCACATGGTAAAGAATATGAATAAAGGCACTTTTCCTATGTCAAAAGTTTTAGTTTTCGAGGGTAATAGCTACGTATGTTGAAAAAATGAAGATATTAGACTATTTTATGATTGCAAATGGTAAAGAATGTGATTAAAGGCTCTTTTCCTATTTCAAAAGTTTTCGTTTTCGAGGGTAATAGCTACGTATGTTGAAAAAATGAAGATATTAGACTATTTTATGATTGCAAATGGTAAAGAATGTGATTAAAGGCTCTTTTCCTATTTCAAAAGTTTTCGTTTTCGAGGGTAATAGCTACGTATGTTGGAAAAATGAAGATATTAGACTATTTTATGATTGCAAATGGTAAAGAATGTGATTAAAGGCTCTTTTCCTATGTCAAAAGTTTTAGTTTTCGAGGGTAATAGCCACGTATGTTGAAAAAATGAAGATATTAGACTATTTTATGATTGCAAATGGTAAAGAATGTGATTAAAGGCTCTTTTCCTATGTCAAAAGTTTTAGTTTTCGAGGGTAATAGCTACGTATGTTGAAAAAATGAAGATATTAGACTATTTTATAATTGCAAATGTTAACGGATGTGATTAAAGGCTCTTTTCCTATGTCAAAAGTTTTAGTTTTCGAGGGTAATAGCTACGTATGTTGAAAAAATGAAGATATTAGACTATTTTATGATTGTAAATGGTAAAGAATGTGATTAAAGGCTCTTTTCCTATTTCAAAAGTTTTCGTTTTCGAGGGTAATAGCTACGTATGTTGCAAAAATGAAGATATTAGACTATTTTATCATTGCAAATGGTAAAGAATGTGATTAAAGGCTCTTTTCCTATGTCAAAAGTTTTAGTTTTCGAGGGTAATAGCTACGTATGTTGAAAAAATGAAGATATTAGACTATTTTATGATTGCAAATGGTAAAGAATGTGATTAAAGGCTCTTTTCCTATGTCAAAAGTTTTAGTTTTCGAGGGTAATAGCTACGTATGTTGAAAAAATGAAGATATTAGACTATTTTATGATTGCAAATGGTAAAGAATGTGATTAAAGGCTCTTTTCCTATGTCAAAAGTTTTAGTTTTCGAGGGTAATAGCTACGTATGTTGGAAAAATGAAGATATTAGACTATTTTATGATTGCACATGGTAAAGAATGTGACTAAAGGCTCTTTTCCTATGTCAAAAGTTTTAGTTTTCGAGGGTAATAGCTACGTATGTTGAAAAAATGAAGATATTAGACTATTTTATGATTGCAAATGGTAAAGAATGTGATTAAAGGCTCTTTTCCTATGTCAAAAGTTTTAGTTTTCGAGGGTAATAGCTACGTATGTTGAAAAAATGAAGATATTAGACTATTTTATAATTGCAAATGTTAACGAATATGATTAAAGGCTTTTTTCCTATGTCAAAAGTTTTAGTTTTCGAGGGTAATAGCTACGTATGTTGAAAAAATGAAGATATTAGACTATTTTATGATTGCACATGGTAAAGAATGTGATTAAAGGCTCTTTTCCTATATCAAAAGTTTTAGTTTTCGAGGGTAATAGCTACGTATGTTGGAAAAATGAAGATATTAGACTATTTTATGATTGCACATGGTAAAGAATGTGATTAAAGGTTCTTTTCCTATGTCAAAAGTTTTAGTTTTCGATGGTAATAGCTACGTATGTTGAAAAAATGAAGATATTAGACTATTTTATGATTGCAAATGGTAAAGAATGTGATTAAAGGCTCTTTTCCTATGTCAAAAGTTTTAGTTTTCGAGGGTAATAGCTACGTATGTTGAAAAAATGAAGATATTAGACTATTTTATGATTGCAAATGGTAAAGAATGTGATTAAAGGCTCTTTTCCTATGTCAAAAGTTTTAGTTTTCGAGGTTAATAGCTACGTATGTTGGAAAAATGAAGATATTAGACTATTTTATGATTGCACATGGTAAAGAATATGATTAAAGGCTCTTTTCCTATGTCAAAAGTTTTAGTTTTCGAGGGTAATAGCTACGTATGTTGAAAAAATGAAGATATTAGACTATTTTATGATTGCAAATGGTAAAGAATGTGATTAAAGGCTCTTTTCCTATGTCAAAAGTTTTAGTTTTCGAGGGTAATAGCCACGTATGTTGAAAAAATGAAGATATTAGACTATTTTATGATTGCAAATGGTAAAGAATGTGATTAAAGGCTCTTTTCCTATGTCAAAAGTTTTAGTTTTCGAGGGTAATAGCTACGTATGTTGAAAAAATGAAGATATTAGACTATTTTATAATTGCAAATGGTAACGAATGTGATTAAAGGCTCTTTTCCTATGTCAAAAGTTTTAGTTTTCGAGGGTAATAGCTACGTATGTTGAAAAAATGAAGATATTAGACTATTTTATGATTGCACATGGTAAAGAATGTGATTAAAGGCTCTTTTCCTATGTCAAAAGTTTTAGTTTTCGAGGGTAATAGCTACGTATGTTGAAAAATGAAGATATTAGACTATTTTATCATTGCAAATGGTAAAGAATGTGATTAAAGGCTCTTTTCCTATGTCAAAAGTTTTAGTTTTCGAGGGTAATAGCTACGTATGTTGAAAAAATGAAGATATTAGACTATTTTATGATTGCAAATGGTAAAGAATGTGATTAAAGGCTCTTTTCCTATGTCAAAAGTTTTAGTTTTCGAGGGTAATAGCTACGTATGTTGAAAAAATGAAGATATTAGACTATTTTATGATTGCAAATGGTAAAGAATGTGATTAAAGGCTCTTTTCCTATGTCAAAAGTTTTAGTTTTCGAGGGTAATAGCTACGTATGTTGAAAAAATGAAGATATTAGACTATTTTATGATTGCAAATGGTAAAGAATGTGATTAAAGGCTCTTTTCCTATGTCAAAAGTTTTAGTTTTCGAGGGTAATAGCTACGTATGTTGAAAAAATGAAGATATTAGACTATTTTATGATTGCAAATGGTAAAGAATGTGATTAAAGGCTCTTTTCCTATGTCAAAAGTTTTAGTTTTCGAGGGTAATAGCTACGTATGTTGAAAAAATGAAGATATTAGACTATTTTATGATTGCAAATGGTAAAGAATGTGATTAAAGGCTCTTTTCCTATGTCAAAAGTTTTAGTTTTCGAGGGTAATAGCTACGTATGTTGAAAAAATGAAGATATTAGACTATTTTATGATTGCAAATGGTAAAGAATGTGATTAAAGGCTCTTTTCCTATGTCAAAAGTTTTAGTTTTCGAGGGTAATAGCTACGTATGTTGAAAAAATGAAGATATTAGACTATTTTATGATTGCACATGGTAAAGAATGTGATTAAAGGCTCTTTTCCTATGTCAAAAGTTTTAGTTTTCGAGGGTAATAGCTACGTATGTTGAAAAAATGAAGATATTAGACTATTTTATGATTGCAAATGGTAAAGAATGTGATTAAAGGCTCTTTTCCTATGTCAAAAGTTTTAGTTTTCGAGGGTAATAGCTACGTATGTTGAAAAAATGAAGATATTAGACTATTTTATGATTGCAAATGGTAAAGAATGTGATTAAAGGCTCTTTTCCTATGTCAAAAGTTTTAGTTTTCGAGGGTAATAGCTACGTATGTTGAAAAAATGAAGATATTAGACTATTTTATGATTGCAAATGGTAAAGAATGTGATTAAAGGCTCTTTTCCTATGTCAAAAGTTTTAGTTTTCGAGGGTAATAGCTACGTATGTTGAAAAAATGAAGATATTAGACTATTTTATGATTGCAAATGGTAAAGAATGTGATTAAAGGCTCTTTTCCTATGTCAAAAGTTTTAGTTTTCGAGGGTAATAGCTACGTATGTTGAAAAAATGAAGATATTAGACTATTTTATGATTGCAAATGGTAAAGAATGTGATTAAAGGCTCTTTTCCTATGTCAAAAGTTTTAGTTTTCGAGGGTAATAGCTACGTATGTTGAAAAAATGAAGATATTAGACTATTTTATGATTGCAAATGGTAAAGAATGTGATTAAAGGCTCTTTTCCTATGTCAAAAGTTTTAGTTTTCGAGGGTAATAGCTACGTATGTTGAAAAAATGAAGATATTAGACTATTTTATGATTGCAAATGGTAAAGAATGTGATTAAAGGCTCTTTTCCTATGTCAAAAGTTTTAGTTTTCGAGGGTAATAGCTACGTATGTTGAAAAATGAAGATATTAGACTATTTTATGATTGCAAATGGTAAAGAATGTGATTAAAGGCTCTTTTCCTATGTCAAAAGTTTTAGTTTTCGAGGGTAATAGCTACGTATGTTGAAAAAATGAAGATATTAGACTATTTTATGATTGCAAATGGTAAAGAATGTGATTAAAGGCTCTTTTCCTATGTCAAAAGTTTTAGTTTTCGAGGGTAATAGCTACGTATGTTGAAAAAATGAAGATATTAGACTATTTTATGATTGCAAATGGTAAAGAATGTGATTAAAGGCTCTTTTCCTATGTCAAAAGTTTTAGTTTTCGAGGGTAATAGCTACGTATGTTGAAAAAATGAAGATATTAGACTATTTTATGATTGCAAATGGTAAAGAATGTGATTAAAGGCTCTTTTCCTATGTCAAAAGTTTTAGTTTTCGAGGGTAATAGCTACGTATGTTGAAAAAATGAAGATATTAGACTATTTTATGATTGCACATGGTAAAGAATGTGATTAAAGGCTCTTTTCCTATGTCAAAAGTTTTAGTTTTCGAGGGTAATAGCTACGTATGTTGAAAAATGAAGATATTAGACTATTTTATGATTGCAAATGGTAAAGAATGTGATTAAAGGCTCTTTTCCTATGTCAAAAGTTTTAGTTTTCGAGGGTAATAGCTACGTATGTTGAAAAAATGAAGATATTAGACTATTTTATGATTGCACATGGTAAAGAATGTGATTAAAGGCTCTTTTCCTATGTCAAAAGTTTTAGTTTTCGAGGGTAATAGCTACGTATGTTGAAAAATGAAGATATTAGACTATTTTATGATTGCACATGGTAAAGAATGTGATTAAAGGCTCTTTTCCTATGTCAAAAGTTTTAGTTTTCGAGGGTAATAGCTACGTATGTTGAAAAAATGAAGATATTAGACTATTTTATGATTGCAAATGGTAAAGAATGTGATTAAAGGCTCTTTTCCTA